>NW_028315381.1:0-90469 GCF_046866305.1 Octopus bimaculoides
TGCACGTTAATTTCACGAGCAGGCTGTGCCGTTGATCGGATCAACTGGAACCCTCGACGTCGTAAGCAGCGGAGTGCCAACAACAACAACAAACCATAATTCACCTTTACATAGAGTGATTAGTGGTTAATGATGGGAAAGGTATCATAACACAGTAAAAACATTTATTCCAACAAAAAAAAAAGAAGCAATGCTATCCTGTTCATGCTAACACCGAAAAAAATGCATGTAAAACTATAAGAATAAAAACTCACTTGTTCTTTCAATTCCAGTTTTCCAAGGTTCTTTTGTCTTCCATCCAAATTCAAGTATTTTGGTATAATCAATATTGTACTGATTATCATTAAAAACTCGATCTTTCACAAATTCAATGTACTTTGCAATATCATCTTCACTGGTAACATTTTTAATCTAAAAATTCAAATAATAAAAAAATTACAAAAACACCCGAAACATATACTCTTTTACTTGTTTCAGTCATTTGAGTGTGGCCATGCTGGAGCACTGCCTTTAGTCGAGCAAATCAACCCCAGAACTTATTCTTTGTAAGCTTAGTACTTATTCTATTGGTCTCTTTTGCCAAACCGCTAAGTTATGGGGACGTAAACACACCAGCATCAGTTGTCAAGCGATGTTGGGGAGACAAACACAGACACACAAACACACACATATATATATACATATATACGACGAGCTTCTTTCAGTTTCCATCTACCAAATCCACTCACAAGGCTTTGGTCGGCCCAAGGCTATAGTAGAAGACACTTGCCCAAGGTGCCACACAGTGGGACTGAACCTGGAACCATGTGGTTGGTAAGCAAGCTACTTACCACACAGCCACTCCTGCACCTAAAATGTAATCGACGAGCATGAGATTCGAACTCATGCGGGGAGACCCCAATGGATTAGCAGTCCATTGCCTTAACCACTCGGCCACCTCATCCTCTAAAAGTTTTACAACCACGATGAGACTCGAACTCGCAATCTTCTGATTCGAAGTCAGACGCCTTATCCATTTATTAAAAATAAATTGATTTAAAATGTTTCAAAATAAATTATCTATTTTAAAATCGGTAACTTAAAATCTTAGCTTTTATCCACAACAGTCCTGGACTAAAAATGAATTTAATCAGTGAAGATAAATTGAGAAAGTATATGGTTTACTGTTATTGCTTTAGTCCCAGGGTCAGCCATGACTGAGCAAATCTATGAGCAAAAGTACTCCAGCCTTGACCACCATAGCTTTTTGTCAAGCTTAGTGCATCTATAATTACATAATCCAACATGTCCTTTTTAAAAAGACTGTAATGTGTGATTTGAAGAACATTTGGCTGCTATTTCTAGCAGTCATGCAACTATGTAGAGGCTTCCTCACTGGCTCATTTAGGGGTTTTGTTAGTGTTGATGGGATCATTATTAGCTGTGGTAGTAGCAGTGACAACAGTTGAGATGATGATGATGACGATGATGATGATGATGACAATGATGATGATGATCGTTTCTAAATCTACACCATAAACTGACAAATCTTACACTCCTTTATTGATATGTTACAGAGTTTAAAATCATCATCATCATCATCATCATCATCATCATCATTTAACGTCCATTGTCCATGCTGGCATGGGTTGGACAGTTTGACCAGGTTGGCACACTGGAAGGCTGCACCAGAATCCAGTCTGATTTGGCATGGTTTTCTACGGCTGGATGCCCTTCCTAATGCCAACCACTCCAAGAGTGTAATGGGTGCCTTTACTCGCCACCAGCAAAGATTACTCAGTTATTGAACTCTATATTAGTAGAGGGGATATAGGTGATTATATGATTAACTTCACATTATTTTTTTTCTTTTGATCCTTGGTGGGTGGAAAGGCAAAGTTGACCCTAGCAGGATTTGAACTTACAAAATAAAGAGCCATGATTAACAGGTATTTTTGTCCAATACTCTACTGATCCTACCTTTCCATCACCTTTATTATTTAATTATCATCCTCAACCAACATTCCTGTGCTACTTAAGTTTTTATGTCTACTAATGTTATCAAATCAATCCTTGTGCTAGTCGTTTTGCCAGTCGTTTTGCAAGTATACACAAGGTGTAACAATTTTGAACTGATATTATCACCTTCATCAACATCATTATCATTTGAAATCCACTTTCCATGCTGGCATGGGTTGCACAGGTCATGATATGAGACAGTTCTTATTTGAATCTATTGCCTCTTAGATATGTCAAAGGGTCATATCACACTTGTACATTTTAGTTTTGTCTTAGTTTCTACACTTGCATGCATTTCTTATCACTGGTCACTTTACAGAGTGTCATCATCATCGTTTAACGTCCGTTTTCCATGCTAGCATGGGTTGGACGATTTGACTGAGGACTGGTGAAACCGGAAGGCAACACCAGGCTCCAATCTGATTTGGCAGAGTTTCTACAGCTGGATGCCCTTCCTAACGCCAACCACTCAGAGAGTGTAGTGGGTGCTTTTACGTGTCACCCGTATGAAGGCCAGTCAGGCGGTACTGGCAACGGCCACGCTCAAAATGGTGTATTTTATGTGCCACCCACACAAGAGCCAGTCCAGGGGCACTGGCAACAATCAAGTGTATTGGATGTATTTTATAGGGACACTATAAAGGGCTCTCAAGCACCGAACAAAACTAGAGGGTCATTCACTAACCATTTTACAAAGTGTACTGGGTGTACTTTATCAAGGTACCTGTACTAGTAAGTGGGATCTGTCTGGTATACTGTAAGATAACTGCCTAAAATTGCTTTGAAGTGAAGTAATTTCTATGAAGCTCAGAGGCTAGGATGTTAATGTGAAAGACTGCTGATTACATGTTCATGTGTGGAGGCGCAATGGCCCAGTGGTTAGGGCAGCGGACTGGCGGTCATAGGATCGCGGTTTCGATTCCCAGACCGAGCGTTGTGGTGTTTATTGAGCGAAAACACCTAAAGCTCCATGAGGCTCCAGCAGGGGATGGTGGCGAACCCTGCTGTACTCTTCCACCACAACTTTCTCTCACTCTTACTTCCTGTTTCTATTGTGCCTGTAATTCAAAGGGTCAGCCTTGTCACGCTGAATCTCTCCAACAACTTCGTTAAGGGTACACGTGTCTGTGGAGTGCTCAGCCACTTGCACATTAATTTCACGAGCAGGCTGTTCCATTGATCGGATGAACTGGAACCCTCGACGTCGTAAGCGACGGAGTGCCAACAACAACATGTTCATGTGTTCAAAGCTTGTAACAACTATTATGTTATGTCACTAGACAAGATACCTAATCTCTACTTGACGAAGTCTGCCTGGCTGACAACAGACTCTGCATTTTACAATAAAAAGGACAGCTAGCTATAAAGACACTTCTTCTTAAATACCCAGAATCTGTAAAAGCCACCAGATCTATACTAGCATTGAACAATTGCTAGAGTGTAACACTTTTTCACACAGCTGTCCTCATCCATATGCAACACATGACCGTATCAGCACATTCGTCCCACTTGCACACCAAATCAGATACTTCTTATGTCCAATGGATAGTAATGAGAACATATATATATATTAATACTTACTTTTTTTACTAGAAGTTTTGCCAGCCCAAGAATGGAAATTGAAAATTTACTGCCAATATTGTAGATTTCTCCATGTTTACCGTTATGGATAAGAATATCAATGGCATTGATGACATCACTGACATAGACGAAATTTCGTACTTTTTGCCCATCTCCATGAATGGTGCTGAAAAGAAACAATGAGAAATATAAATAGATAACTTTTAGATAGTTTGATATTTCATTTGACTGCTTACCTAACCACCAATTGTTGATCACTTACTATAAGATAACTTAATGCATAATACGAGGATGGATTTTCTTTTCATGTCTGAAAGGCCACATTAAGTTAAGTGTAAAAGATTGCATGCCACCACCGCCTGTGTTGTCTTCATCATCATCATCATTGTTTAACATTTGCTTTCCATGCTGGCATAGGTTGGACGGTTTGACTGAGGGCTGGCAAGCTAGAAGGCTCCAATCCAATCTGGCAAGCTAGAAGGCTCCAATCCAATCTGGCAAAGTTTCTACAGCTGGATGCCCTTCCAAGAGTGTAGTGGGTGCTTTTTACATGCCACCAGCATGAGGGCTAGTCAGGTGGTACTAGCATCAACCATGCTTGAATGATGCTTTTTTTATGTGCCACCCACTCGGGAGCCAGTCAGGAGACACTGGCAATGACTACACTCATAAGGTGCTTTTTATATGCCACTGGCATGGGACCAGTCAGCCAGCACTGGCATCAGCCATGCCCAAATGGTGTATTTTACGTGCCACCGGCGCAGGTGCCAATCAACTGGTACTGTCATTGGCCACGACAATGACTTCACCTGCCTCAACAGGTCTTCGCAAGCACAGTTTATTGCCCAGTAATTGAAAGGTACTCTTAAATGGGTGCGTTATGCTGCACTGGCATAGGCCACAGTTACGGTCTCACTTGGCTTGCCAGGTCTTCTCAAGCACAGCATTTCTCCAAAGGTCTCGGTCAGTTGTCATTGCCTCGGTGAAGCCCAATGTTTGAAGGTTGTGCTTCACCACCTCATCCCAGGTCTTCCTGGGTCTACCTCTTCCACAGGTTCCCTCTATTGCTAGGGTGTGCACTTTTTCACACAGATGTCCTCATCCATATGCAACACATGACCAGTGAATATTTTAACCTAAATCATGGAATAGTGTTTAACAGTTTACATGGCAATTATTATAGGACCTCTTCCCAAGACTAGACCACAGATCTCTTTGACTGAGGTTAAATAATAAAAAAATGAAAAAAAAGAGAAAAAAATTCTAACCAACCATTTTTCATCTTTCAGAAGTAGAGAGATAAATCGTGATATAACCTGTAGTGAAATATATAGATAGTACACTGTTTGATGTGGCTGCATGTTATGTTATCACAAGAGTTTATACAGAGATGAAAGAATAAATATAAGATCTATACATTTACTACATAAAAATATAATTCTTCTTTCAATCATAATACATAGAATCAAATTGTAGTAGTTAGCTGAACGAAGTAATCTGATGCATGAAAGTGCAGAGATAGGAAGTGTAAAACAGCGAAGTGACGGCTCTCAGTCATATCAGCTATGAAGCATAGAGAAATAGATGGACATAGCAACGATGTAAATGGCTCTAAGTCTAATCAACTAAGAAAAGCTGGGTTGGCAAGCTGTTTTTATCAATGGAATGCTAGACATTCTACAAACTTCCAAAAGAAACGCCAAGCTTCTTGAATAATTAAAAATTAAGTTTCGTGGTATTGATGTTTCAAGAAACTTAGGAAGGGAGATTACTCTATGATCCTTCTTGCAAGGGAGATCATTCAACTATTTATCTATACCTCTACAAACCTATTTGAAACAAACATATAATCAAACATTCCATCTGCGTTTACTTTCAACACAAGGAATAATAACTCAGACAAAACATCCAAGGTAAACAAGTTTGAAAACATTTTCTTGTGAATCTTATCTATAAAAGGCAGATTTTCTCTGTGTGTGTGTGTGTGTGTGTGTGTGTGTGTGTATGTTTAAAATTCATACGTTTACAAAATTCCAAATTTCTTGGATTAAAGAATTGGAATTAATATTCTAAATACAGTAAGTTAGGTCACAGCGATCTTTGAAGCAGTTGACAATGATGCTGCTACACCAGTCTTTGGGTATGACTCCCTCATGTACAACCTGGTTAACTATATGGGTGATTAGGCCATAACCCACACCACCTGATATTTTAAGCATCTCATCAGTGATTCCTGAGGGGCCTGGGGCTTTCCTGGTCTTCATGGCTTTACCTACCATGATACTGTCTATTTGGATTGTCAGTCCTCCTTTGGGATCCACAGTAGGCAGACTCTCTCTCCTCTCATGCATTGTCTACATCTAGTAGCCTTCCATAGTAGCATTTCCAAGCTTCTTTCTTTGCAGAATCAGTAACTGCAAGAAAATCACCATCCATGTGAACACACTTCTCCCCAACACACATACACACACACATGGATACAAATTAAAAAATGGACAGATTATTGTTAATGGCATCAAAACATTAATAAATTAGTTATGCAGATGTGGGTATAAATATAATTAAGTAGAAAACCAGGAGAAAGTTCATAATAGTTCTACATAGATAGGAGAGAGAATGGAGTGTACAAAGAGGAGATAGATGGTGGTGGGTAGTGGTCAGTTATAACAACAAGATAATGGCCATTCATTCGAAAGAGAATAAGGTGACACAGCAGAGTGTATGAAGCTATGAGCATATGTGACAGGGTTGAATAGCAAAGAAAAAGAAAAATAATTAAGAAGAAAAGACAAGAAAGGACAGGACAACAATCTCCTACTAAGTACACATTTGTCTAAACATCTAACTGCCAAAATGTTAAAAATCCTCCATATGTGCAAAAGCATGACAACTCCAGGAAAACTTTAAGCATAAAATGTAAATAACAATGAGGGCTAAAAGACAATCAAGTTAGAAGGGTATTAGTAGTGGTTACTGGAGTGCTATTATATAACGAATTAATAATCATATAAATAACCATGTCCAAAAGACATGAAAAACTGAAGTTGTAAGACCTGGTATCAGACTATTCAAAGGATAAAGTTGAAGAATCTGAAAAATTTCACCAGGGGAAGTGAATTAAAAACAAATCAGAAATAATAAATAATTTTCAAACTCAAGTGAAATATATCATTTGACCAATTCATTTCCTATACCCAAGTCTTGTTTACATAGATTACATGTAAACATCTCCCATCCTTTGATGCTGGATTTTAGGTTTGTGATCCAGTTTGAACATTAATCTATCTGTATTATATGCCTGTTGTCATATCATAGACCCATGGTCGAAGATCTGGGATCTCAATCACAACTACCACTCCACACTATACTGTGGCCATGTGCTGCAATTATACATTCCACTAGGGTCTTCCAAATTAATTGCTCAAAGTACATATGTATGATAAGTACATTTTCAGCTCATAATAGGGAGTTCAACTTCCTCGTGGATTTACAGAACTGCTACCATCACCAGAGTTTTTCAATCGTTTTCGCCCAACTTGACATTAATGTTTTTTACTGGTGTTGAGTAATGGCAGGAAAATTAGCCCAATGTGTTTTGAGCTTTTAGCAATATTCTCTTCAAAGACTGGAATGCTTTTGACCGTGAATCCATTTTGATTAGTGCTAACTTGAAGCTAAAGAACAACATGAACACAAAAAGAAAGCAAAAATACTAAAATAATCTGAGATGTTGATGGAATATTTTTAACTTGCCTTGTCAGGGTATTGGTGAGGTCCATATATGTTGTTGGCACGGATCATAATCACAGGTAACTATTAATAAGGAAAGTGAGAAATAATCATAATTGCAGGTAACTACTGGTGAAGAAGCAGTCATCATTTATGATTAGAGGTAACTTATAATGGTGAGGTTGGGTGAGAAACAATCATGTTCATTTGTTTTACGGTTGTTTTCCATACTAACATGGCTAGCGCTAACAGCACCATCCGAGCGTGATCATTGCCAGAGCAGCTGTCCGGCTTCCATGCTGGTGGCACGTAAAAAGCACCATTTGAGCGTGATTGTTACCAGCGTCACCTTACTGGCACGTGAAAAGTCATTTGAGCGAGGTCTATATATATATATATATATATATATATATATATATATATATATATATATATATATATATATATATATATATATATATATATATATCGATAGATAGATAGATAGATAGATAGATATATGAACGTAAGTTCATAAGATAATCGTTTATTCCTTTGTCATCTCTTTTTCTTATTACTGCTCTGCACTCGACTAAATCTTTGTTCAGAAGTATGCACATATTGAGTTGTACATCATGTTATTAGTATTGGCAATGCCAAGTGAAATACACACACACACACTCACACACATGTGTATATATGTTCTCATACAAGTTTTATAGAATTTCTGTCTATCAAATTCATTAAAAAGACACTGGTCAGTCCGGGGCAATAGTAGAAAGTACTCACTCAAGGATGTAACATTGGGGCTGAATCTAAAAAAAAACGTGTAGTTGTGAATACACCTTCTTAACTACACTGTCATGTCTGTGCCAAGGTAAATTGTTGGTGATGGTTTCAGTAGAAGCTGGACACCCACAATATCAACAAATATACACAGTAGGAAAAAATGCTTTTTACCTTGTAAGTTCTCCAGTATGACATCACAATGCACTCTGCTGCAGCTTTAGTTGCAGCATATGGATTGCTTGGTTGGAAACTGCTTTCCTCACAACATATCTTGTAATAAATATGGAAAGGAAATATTTCGATTAGCGTACATGCCTTGTAATTTCTAACATAGAAACAAAGCCTCCCATTTTAAGGGATATTATGATACATTATATATGAGCGGGACGGGATCGTTGCCAGTGCCCCTGGACTGGCTCATGTGCGGGCGACACATGAAATCTTCCAAGCGGGATCATTGCCGGTGCCCCTGGGCTGGCTCTTGTGCGGGTGACGCATGAGGTTTTTCAAGCGAGATCGTTGCCAGTGCCCCTGGACTGGCTCTTGTGCTGGTGACACATGAAATTTCTTCGAGCGAGATTGTTGCCGGTGCCCCTGAACTGGCTCTTGTGGGGTTGTTGTGGAATTTTCGAGCGGGATCGTTGCTGGTGCCCCTGGACTGGCTCTTGTGCGGGTGACACATGAGGTTTCTCGAGCGAGATGAGCGTGGTCGTTGCCAGTACTGCCTGACTGGCCTTTGTGCGGGTGACACGTAAAAGCACCCACTACACTCTCTGAGTGGTTGGCGTTAGGAAGGGCATCCAGCTGTAGAAACACTGCCAAATCAGATTGGAGCCTGGTGTAGCCATCTGGTTTCACCAGTCCTCAGTCAAATCGTCCAACCCATGCTAGCATGGAAAGCGGACGTTAAACGACGATGACGATGACGACGATATTAACCTTGATATTTGATTTAGCTTTATTTTATTGACATAATAATACTGAAATGCAAAATTGGTCCAGGAGGAATTTGGACTCAGAAGACAAAGGAGTGCTCGGTAAATATTGCAAGACAATTTGTTTGGTACTCGATGATGTCAATCCATTTTCAAGTAATGTTAACCTTACTAATTTTATTTGAAATGCAGTAAACTAAAACAATATTTCAAATATACACCCTAAAACTGAGAGTAATTATCTAAGAGAAGTAAAATCTTAAAAGTTTTGGTTGTGTATGTATATGTATGAGGACATGGATGACTAACGGGATAGGGTACTGGATAATCAACAATAAAGTTTATAGCTTGAATTACATTACTGATATTGTATCATGTCCATGTCCAAGATATCTCACTTTCAAATTACCTTGTCTTCTTTGATATAAGCAGGTACAACAGCTTTCATTTCACTGCTCTTCATGGTGACAACACTACCCAATTGATAAGTGCATTTCTATCTCATAATAGTGACTTCGATTTCCTTGTGGATTTACAGAATTGCTACTATCACACTGGAATTTAGCCTCAGACCAGAGTTTCTTAATCATCTTGGCCCAATTTGCCATTGGATTTGGCATGTGTCATGAATAATTTTTGAAAACTTTATGTAATGACAAAGAAATTGATCCAAAGTATTTCCAGCTTTTAGCAATATTCTATTCAAAGAAGGATTCTGTTCATTTTATTCTCAAGATAAAGCTGGTTTTCAGAGATTCCTGATGTTTCTCTTTGAAAGTTTTCTGAGTAATGTGATTTTACTAAATATGCATATTTCGTAATAATCTGTGAGAACACATGAAATTAATGTTTTTTTTTTTTACTGAAGTCTTCAGTTCAGTAACACTGAACAATTCTAATGTTAATGGATTTGCTAAATTTAGATTTTAATTTGTAAACATGTTTTATGAAATGTGTATAATATTCTACAGGAAACTATGCTTGTGTATCCTCTTGATTCAACAACAATATTTGCTCTGATTGCAACATTATTCATGAGACAATTTGTAGGACTGATTTTATAAAACAAAAGGAAAAAGATGTAGCAGAATTTCAAGCCTGTTGTTTTATTTCTGAAATAGCTTAAATCTGTTGAATTAATAATTATGATCACTTTTAATTAATATCAATGTCAAAAAACTCACTTCATTATGTGCACCACCATATATCTCATCTGTGCTCATGTGGAAAAATAATTTTATATTCAGATCTTTAGCAGCATTTATGAGAACATGGCTTCCATAAACATTTGTCAATGAAAATTTCAGGGGATTTTCAAATGACAAATCTGAAAAATCAAAAGAAAAAGGAAAAAGTACAATAAAACATATTAGGTGTTGTGTTAGTCAGTATTATAAATAAATATTGGGAGTGCATGAAAGGTTGAATGAAGAGAGGGTAGAACAAACAGCCAAGAAATCAGTGGTACATATTGATCAAGATGTTTAACTCATGGAGTGTACCTTACTCTTAGAAAATACCACATGTTGATACTGATCATCGTTGTAAGCAAACGCAGTACTATCAAAAGAATGATTGTTTTGTTAGCTTTTGTTTTTATTACTGTAATCAAATCCTAACATGCGCCTTTATATCTTTTATTATCAAGTACACATACACTCTCTCACACACACATACATACACACATGCACCAAATTAAAAAAAAGGTGGTTTATTAGCAATTAGAACCTAAAGTGTTGTTTATACTTTTACAGATTTGGAAATAAGCACACGTTTTCAGTGGTTTTCTTATAAGACTGACAGAGGTAGTTGAGTTTAACCCGAGGCGTTAAGTATTGCTGATGAGGATTAAGATGGTCTACATCAAAATCCGAAATCGCAATCCAATTATGTACACTGGGGACTCACGTCCATTTGTCAGTCACTTGAAACAGTGCATTTGTGGTTTTGAGTTGGTTTAACTCTTATCATTAGCAAAAGTGGTGCTAGTCACTACCCTCTGTCACTTTTGTGACCTCTTTCTCTCTTTATATACATACATATATTCTCCTTTATATATATGTATTCTTCCTCACATTTGGATTTTTATGTATTCTCTCTCCCACTTGGATTTGAAATGTTGCCAAATTTATAATATGTCTTTTCTACAGTAATTTTCTGCATTTTCATGCAGCTGAAGATTGCTCTTCATATTGCATTTAATGTAATGCTCGCATTACTTAAATAAATTGGAGTAGCATGAAACGTGTGTACTGCAATCACCTTTGAAATCCGTGTTGCTTATTTTTTGATTTTGATCACCTATCCTTTTGGGATACGATATTCGGGTGCCTACGCATAAGTACCATATTCAACCTTGAATCTATATCTAAACCGTCTACATATATATATATATATATATATATATATATATATACTTTATATACATATGCACACACACACACACACACGACAGGCTTCTTTCAGTTTCCATTTACCAAATCCACTCATAAGACTTTCATTTGCCTGAGGCTATAGAAGACACTTGCTCAAGTTGCTATGCAATGGAACTGAACCCAGAACCATGGGGTTGGGAAGCAATACTTTTCACACCACACTAGTCTATGTATGTGTGTGTGTGCATGTTTGTTACTTCATTCCTTGTGTGTCACTTCTAGTCATTTGACCTCCACCATTTTCAACATGACTTAAGACAGGACAACACATATTTCTTAATCTCTCACATTTTTCTTTCTTTCCTGTACACATTTTCTTTCTTTTAGATAATTTTCGAAGACGAACTTAAGCTCAGAATGTCAGACACTTCCACTTTCTTAATCACTCATTGAGAGTTAAACTAATAACTAATACAATGTATTAATTTTTGTCTTGAACATATATGTGCATGGGTTTGTATGAGCATATACACATATATGCATATAAATACATTATAAATACACACACGCACACACACATATAATTAACAACAATGGAGTAGGCAGTGTTAATACAGAATTAATTTAACATTTACATGTCAACAAAAGCCAAGTACAAAGGTAATATACATATATATATATATATATATATATATATATATATATATGTATGTATGTATGTATGTATGTATGTATGTATAAAGAGAGAAAAGGATAAAGAGACCAATGGCAAAGATAGAATTATATTTTATGGATAAAGTCTTACAGCTGTTTCAGGGAAAAGCCAATGTATCCCTTCATCGGAGACGGTAATAGTAGAAGAATGAATTATTACATCTATAGGAGGAGAGTTGTAGTAAGACGTGAGAGCGATGTGCTGAAAAAAGAACAAAGAAGAAACAGTACTTGGAGTGGAGCTTCATTCCAGCAGTAAACATCCATGTAAAGAATCCTTGTGGGCATTTTCCGGAGTTGATTGTAGGAGCAAAGGTGGATATATATCATATCATGTCCAGTGTACTCTGTGCGTTGTTTACTCAAAGGATAGCCCAAATCAAGTGAGAGATGTGTGTAGGGTTAAGAGGTCAAGACAGGAAGGGAAGGGGGAAAGAAGCAATTCAAGTGAGGAACAGTAGTGAGCAGTTGTATGGTCAGTTATTCTCACGTCTTACTACAACTCTCCTCCTATAGATGTAATAATCCATTCTTCTACTATTACCGTCTCCGATGAAGGGATACATTGGATTTTCCCTGAAACAGCTGTAAGACTTTATCCATAAAATATATTTCTAACTTTGCCATTGTTCGCTTTATCCTTTTCTCTCTTTATACATACACACGCTAATACATGACCTATGTTATATACCCCACTCTTGTTTATACAATGAATGGGGCAAAACTAGTCGGTATACAGCACTTACTTGGTATGACCTGTATCTTTGGGTTTGGTTGAATCCAATACCCTTCATAACCTTATTATATATATATATATTTTAGGCCACCCTGTATATATATATATATATATATATATATATATATATATATATATACACAGGGTGGCCTAAAAGTAGGTTTACAGTTATTACATAGGCACTTTAAATTTCTTTTAAAACATTTTATTACATTTAAATTTCTATCTTACAAACTGAAAAGGGAGTGTGTTGTGTTCTTGAGCAAGACACTTTATTTCACGTTGCTCCAGTTCACTCATCTGTAGAAATGAGTTGCGATGTCACAGGAGCCAAGCTGTATCGGCCCCTTTGCCTTTCCTTTGGATAACACTGGTGGCGTGGAGAGGGGAGGCTGGTACGCATGGACGACTGCTGGTCTTCCATAAAAACTTGTGCCTCAGAGGATGACTTTCTAGGTGTAATCCCATGGTCAGTCATGACCGAGGGGAGTCTCAGCAACCCTGTACCTCTTCTACTGCATGATGCCTGTTTCTGTCCCTTTATCATACTTTAACTTCTCATTATCTGGCATCAAGCACCCTCCCTTAATACTATACCGCCACCACCAGTTGAAGGGTCTTGTCTTACATGTTACTTGGTGACCTCACTAGTGCTGGTGTCACATAAAAGGTACTCAGTACAATGCGTGAGGTCGTTGGTATTAGGAAGGGCAGTCAAAGCAGACATGTGAGCTTGATGCAGTTCTCTGGTTCATTGGTTTTTGTCAAACCATCCAGCCCATATCAGCATGGAAGTGGTAAAGACCCCTTCAGTCATGAATGACCATGGGATCGCACCTAGAAAGTTCCCCTCCAAAGTATAAGACTGCTAAAAATGTTTTATGGAAAGCCAGCAGTCACCCATGCATACCAGCCTCCCCTCTCCACAACACCAATGTTATCCAAAGGAAAGGCAAAGGCCGATACAGCTTGGCACCAGTGACGTCATGATTCGTTTCCACAGCTGAGTGAACTGGAGCAACATGAAATAAAGTGTCTTGTTCAAGAACACAACACACAATTTGGTCCAGGAATCGAACTCACAACCTCATGATTGTGAGCCACTGAGTCATGCAACATGGAAAATGTATATAAAAAACCAATGATGATGATGACAAGCTGTATTTTATAAGATATATCCACATACCGACATGCGATTCAGCAGCAAGATGGAGGATAGTGTCAATGTTGTTGTTTTTAAGTGCATCGTATACAGTTTGAGGATCACAAATATCTCCCTGAAAAAAAGCAACAAGAAATCAAAATTTTAGTTATTACATCAGAGATTTGAACCGGGTTGATTTGATTGGATATATGGGTGACAACACTACTTTCACTTTCTGTTTCACTTTAAGATTAAGAGTAATAGCCTGAACTGTAAGATTCTTCTCTCCTCGTGGAAACTGCATTTTTTTTTTTTATCACTTAGTCAAGAAGAAGTGCAGTCTTCATGACCTTTTTCAAAACCTTATTAGACAAAAATAGCATTACACTGTAGAACAAGGCTGGGAGAATCCATCTCAATGACTTTCATACTCTCCATTCACTCAGTTTCACTCTTTTTTTTTTATCTATTAATCATGAGGGAAGAGCAGTTCCCATGACCCTTCATAAAACCCCCAAGACTAAAGGAAGGAAAGGAAAGACGTATATCATGAAACCAGAACCTTAGCCTGAATGCTTGCAACAGAGTGGACCCCACTAAAGAGTCTCGAGGATTAAATGATGGTGTTAGACTGGGTGATGGATTATGTCAACCACATGAATAGGCCACAGCAGAATTTGAACTGAAGAATGCAAACAGCAAGAACAGACATTCCAAAGCAGCTCATTTGACACTCTAATGATTCTACTGGTCCACAACCTAAGGTTCATGCTTCATTGACACTGGAAGATGTGAAGCAAAGCTGACTTTCGTAGGAATTGATCTCAGAACTCAAAGAACCAGAATAAATGTCAAGGCATTTCAGCCAACACACTAATGTTTTCTTCTATATCCCTATATCATAGTGTGTGTGTGTGTGTGTGTGCAAATGAAGATGGTGAAGTAACCTATTATGTATATGTTAAATTATTCGTGGTATCACTTACCTCAATAAATTTGTAGTTGGGTTTTGTGCAGAGATGCTCAAGAGGTTTCAATGAAGAACAGTAATTCAACTGCAAAAAGAAAAACTTAAATATATTTATCTATCTATACACACACACACACACACACATATACATATATATATAAGTATATATATATATATATATATATATATATATATATATATATATATATATATATATATATATATAAAATACACACACACTGGTTGAGCTGAGTATCCTGTTGTTGCAGGGTAATTTCCACAATAGAATGCCTTAACAGATGTTCAGAATAGCACACCTGCACAAGGAGGATTTTCTCCATTTTGATAGGGATTTTTCAAATGTGTTTTTCAACACAGCATTGCAAAAAAGTTTTAGGAAATTTATGCAATCATCTTTTTAACCCTTCTTTTCCAGACACCAATTTTGTTCAATTTGTTTTTGCACTATAAACTTAAAAACAATGGGGGACACTTTCTTGGTGAAAAAAAAAAAAAAAGACATTTTTGAAACTTTCTGAATTTTGTCAAACACCTTTCCCCAAATTTGTACTGATTTTGGCATTTTTTTTTCTGCACTATGCACAGTCTTGTAGGTACTTCCAGTTAACCCCTATGTTACATGGCTGTAACTCCACCTCCTTCTCATTAAACACTTTAGTTAGGATGTCTCTAAATCTTTGATTATCCAAAGGATCCTTAAGCTTCCATATCTTTCTTTTTCAGCTTGGTCTGGTTCTTGAAATCCTTCTAACCTGTAGTCTGAAATCACCAATGACTAACCTATGCAGAGAGGTACATTCTTCACTCGGGAAAGTCTATGCATTTTAGAGCAACCATGTATCTTAGTTTCTGGTGAGAATGTAGTCAATCTGACTAGCTTGCCTACCAAATTGATAGGTTATCAGGTGACAGGCAGCCCTCCTGAAGTTGCTGAACTTGCTGATGACAGAGTTCTGGTGACAAACACAGTAAGGGAAGCAGAGGAATTGATGCAGGAGGTGGAGACTGTATTGATGAGTGAGGGGCTGAAAATGAATGAGAATAAGATGAAGTATCTGGTAAAGAACATTAAGTCAGAGAAGATTATGAATGTAGGCGGGAAGCCACTAGAGTTGGTCGAGGACTTCCTGTAGCTGGGAGTAAAGATTGGGAACACAGAGGATAATATACATATATGTTTAGAAAAATCCAAGAAGTATACAAGAAAATAATTTAAGTTTTTGCTAATAAAATAGAAGAAAATGTTTCTTACTTTATCATAATTAACAATGAAGTATTCTGGATATTTCTCCACAAGATGGATCACAAGATGGCTACCACTACAAAAATAAAACAAAATATTAATAATAGTTTCAAATTTAGGTATAAGATCAGCAATTTAGATAGAGGGGTTTAGTTGATTACATCAACTGATCCTTTTTGAACTCAAAAATTAAAGAGGCAGAAGAAATGACACCAAGTGCTAGGTTGACAGGTGATGGAGACAATACAAAGACAGACATAAAGTGTGGAGATTTATGTTAAGTAGAATGATTTAAAAAAAAAAATTAAAATGTAAGTAAACAGGAATGGCTGTGTGGTAAGTAGCTTGCTTACCAACCACATGGTTCTGGGTTCAGTCCCACTGCATGGCACCTTGGGCAAGTGTCTTGTACTATAGCCTCGGGCCAACCAAAGCCTTGTGGGTGGATTTGGTAGACGGAAATTGAAAGAAGCCCGTCGTATATATATATATATATATATATATATATATATATATATATATATATATATATATATATATATATATATGTATATGTATGTGTGTGTGTGTTTGTCCCCCCTCCACCAATATCGCTTGACAACTGATACTGGTGTGTTTATGTCCCCGTAACTTAGCGGTTTGGCAGAAGAGACCGATAGAATAAGTACTAGGCTTACAAAGAATAAGTCCTGGGGTCGATTTGCTCGACTAAAGGCGGTGCTCCAGCATGGCCACAGTCAAATGACTGAAACAAATAAAAGAGTAAAAGAGTAAAGAGTATAGTATACAAACATGTTGATGACAAAACAGCCCTTCTGATACAGGAGGATGTCTATTTTGGGGCCACACCAGGAACTGCACAAATCCTAAATCAACCTGATTACTAAGGGCAGATACCCTCTCCAACAGTCATTCTCTGACCTACAGGTGTAATTTTAGAGTGATTCAATCCACTCTTGCCATTTCTGCCACTCTCACCCGACCTTCAAAAACTCACTCATGGATAGCTACTCCCTCTCTATGCTTACCTTCCTTTTTAAGTTGATAAGAGCTTAACCAAAGAGGAAAGCATTTGTTCTCAGCCCTCTTAAAACTTGTCCACCACACAACATTTTTGGCAACAGCTACCACACAGAAGACTACCTTCCCTGCCCAGTTTATGATGGGCAGTGGATCAATCTTCAAAAAGGACTTGGCTGACAGCTGGAATTATCCTACACACATCAGCAGCTGCTCGAAGTAATTCCACAAGTCAGACACTGAACAAATGTGTAGAGAATGGTTTCATCACTCTCAGATAGGTGCATTTCAGATTGGTTCATCTGATGATACTTCTCTGCTTGCAGAGTTTATCTCAAACTAGTAGCACTATCAGGTGAGAGACTTCTGGAAGTTATCTACAGGAATCTCTGATCAGAAACTATTCTGAAACAAAGACAAGTTCGTTCATGACACTCAGTTTCTTCGAAAATATCATCATTCTTCCCTTCTACTAAACCTCTGTAAATTGCTAAAGTGGAACCACCACTGATCCTATTGTCTGGCTGATATAGGTTGGTAAGTGTCTGACAACACTCAAGGTATAACCATCTTTATCTTCATACAAATTTGGGATGTGAGATTGATCAATACTTGGTAGCATAAGAGAAGCTAATTCTTTTGAAAGCAAAATAGTTACATGTTGCCACATTTCAAGCAAGCACATACCAGTTGAATTTGTAGTAACGCCGTGCGCATGCGTAGTCTCATGCATGCGTGGAATTAAACAAGCAAGCGTTCCCGCTTTAATCTTTCTCTTTTTCGGTTGGCCGACCATGAGCACGGACGTGTCAAGAGTGTCTCTAATACTCCAGCCTGGAGACAGTCTCTTTACGTGTTAAGCTGTCTCTCTACATCTTTCGGACTTACACTCGACAGCTCGCTCACAACTACAGAATAACGTCTCAACAACTATGCTCATACACAACAGAAGCTGTAACAACAAGAACTAAAGATGTATATATTTACCACCTGAATAAGTGTTGTTTAAGTTGATGGTCTGGAGTTCAGCGTTCCGTTATATTCTAATTTTATAGTAGGAAAGTCAGGTATACATCTAAAGATGTATAACCCACTTTCTACTAAAAATTCATAGAATAAAAACACTAAGTTCAAAACTGAAGTATTTTCTAGCTATGACACTTTAATCTAGTTTATTCTCTTAGATTTTCCAGTCAATGCCATTTTATCAGTATGTGATCTATTGTTTTAAAAATATTGTACTGCTTCACTGTGACAATATTGTGATGCCATACTTTCTTAGTACTGTTGATTCAAACTAATAATATATATATAGACTAAAGAAAATTACACTGAGATGCAATAACAGCCAAGTGAGTGACATCATAGTCAAGATACGGAGGAGGGGATTCAATTAATCAAGATATTTTTATGTTTTTTGCTTGCTGAGTTTGATACAAAGTGCAGTACCCAGAACCTTTGAGGGCTTTTTGAGACTATTGAGCTTTTAACATTCTATTTAAACTGCTGCAGATCAACACCTACAGAAAAGACATAAGCAAAGAGAAGATTCTAAAAGATCAATGTTCTGAGCAAGAAGGACAGGGAAATTGGTTAGGTGTTAGACTGAAGGGGTTCAGAGTAACAATAGTGATGAAAAGTAGAGAAACAAGTGGGTTGGAGGTGCACAAGTGAAGGAGATATGAGATCAACCAGCTCTGGGGGAAAAAAAAACATTTTAGTATTCTTTTTCATTATCTTAGTCATTTAACTTCCTGTGGAGCGTAGGATGCCAACAAGAGGAATCTTTATCCCTAGGTGTGGCAGCCTGCCAGTGCTTCAATTTCTGTGGATCTTCTCCATGTTGATTTTGGTCAGCCATGTTTGTGTCTCCCTTAGTGTGCACATTGGAGGGCTTGCTTTTATAATATTGGAAACAGGTTTCCATAGGATGTATCACAGCCAACCCCATTTCCTTTTCTTTTAGTATAGCATGCTATATCACATATTCATTTAAGATTAATATTTATTTTGGGTCTCACAAAAGTAATGACAAGTGACTGAGACCTTGGCGATATGCTGTGCTTGAGAAGATTCGTCAAGCCAAGTGAAATCATAGTTGTGGCCGTTACCAGTGTCATTGTAGTCAAGGCTATTGCTAGTGTCATGTAAGTGGCACGTAAAAGTCACCCGTTACACACTTGCAGTGGTTGGTGTTAGGAAGGGCAGCCAGCTGTAGAAAACATGCCAAATCAGATTGGAACCTGGTGCAGCCCTCTGGCTTACCAGTTCCAGTCAAACCATCTAACCTATGCCAGCATTGAAAGCAGATGTTAAACGATGATGATGATGATTTAATATTGATAAAATAATAAATATGAAATAAATTGAAGGTGTTTACCCAAAAATATGCTGTTGTTCCAGCTATAACCATCTCACCTTTATGCATATTCATGACTACATTATGTAATGTGTGGTTGTATTTTTTAAGATGGTTGTGTGTGATTTGAAGAAATTTAGCTGTTATTTTGAGCAGTATGAGCAACCACATAGAGTACACTCATTAGCTTGGAGACAAGTACAAATATAACCATAATATGTTGTTGTTGGCACTCCGTCGCTTATGACGTCGAGGGTTCCAGTTGATCCGATCAACGCAACAGCCTGCTTGTGAAATTAACGTGCAAGTGGCTGAGCACTCCACAGACACGTGTACCCTTAACGTAGTTCTCGGGGAGATTCAGCGTGACACAGAGTGTGACAAGGCTGGCTCTTTGAAATACAGGTACAACAGAAACAGGAAGAGGAAGAAAGAGTGAGAGGAAGTTGTGGTGGATGAGTACAGCAGGGTTTGCCACCATCCCCCTGCTGGAGTCTCATGGAGCTTTAGGTGTTTTTCGCTCAATAAACACTCACAACGCCCGGTCTGGGAATCGAAACCGCGATCCTATGACTGTGAGTCCGCTGCCCTAACCACTGGGCCATTGCGCCTCCTATAACCATAATATACCTTAGTGGTTAATTCTAGCCAAGAAAAGTAGGGGAAACAAATTAAGGATTTCATCATCATCATCATCGTTTAACGTCCGCTTTCCATGCTAGCATGGGTTGGACGATTTGACTGAGAACTGGTGAAACCGGATGGCAACACCAGGCTCCAGTCTGATTTGGCAGTGTTTCTACAGCTGGATGCCCTTCCTAACGCCAACCACTCAGAGAGTGTAGTGAGTGCTTTTACGTGTCACCTGCACGGAGGCCGGTAGTCGGTACAAGACACAATGCACAATATGACATAGAGAATAATTTTCTTTAATTGATAGAGTAAATAGTCACTGAATGTCAACTTATTTTAAATGAAGTTACTTTGATCTCTGAATAGCAAATATAATACAAAAGGAATTAAAAATAGAACATACACAAAGCCAGCTCCACCAGTGACAAAAAGCCTACGTTGGAATATATTGAGTGAGTCAACTGAAAGAGGAAAAAGATAACAATTAAAGCATATTTATGCATTTGGATGTTACCTGTCACACAGCACGTAATGTTACGTAGTTATTATGATAAAATTTTACTTTATTCGAACTCCAGTGTTTATACAAAAATAATGAAATGAAAACCAATTTTTAAAATAAATATTTATCAAATTTCAATAAAATGAAATAAAAGACATTTTTTATTTACGTATTTGTATTAAGCTTACATTATCAATAAGAATAATACTGTTTAACTATTAATTTATTAAAAACTAGCTTAAAAGCTGCACTCCGTGTGGACTTTCAGGCTAACTCTTGCAGAGGGCTAATTGGGCTTGTAGCCCAAAACTGTTGTTGGCACTCCGTCGCTTACGACGTCGAGGGTTCCAGTTGATCCGATCAATGGAACAGCCTGCTCGTGAAATTAACGTGCAAGTGGCTGAGCACTCCACAGACACGTGTACCCTTAACGTAGTTCTCAGGGGTGTTCAGCATGGCACAGTGTGACAAGGCTGACCCTTTGAATTGCAGGCACAACAGAAACAGGAAGTAAGAGTGAGAGAAAGTTTTGGTGAAAGAGTACAGTAGGGTTCGCCACCATCCCCTGCCGGAGCCTTGTGGAGCTTTAGGTGTTTTCGTTCAATAAACACTCACAACGCCCGGTCTGGGAATCAAAACCGCGATCCTATGACCGCGAGTCCGCTGCCCTAACCACTGGGCCATTGCGCCTCCACAGCCCAAAACTAGAGAGAGCTAAAAAGCATGACTAAAATGTCTACAATGATGAGATACCAGCTGGTTATGAAATTATGTGGGTAGCAGCAGCGGTCATATGTGACATGGAGGAGGTGGTGTTGATATTACAAATGAGAAAAAAAGAAACCATCAAATGGAAAGGCCAGACGCTCGAGATGGTCATTCAAGCGTCGAACGAAATGCTAGAAAATTTGCCCAATAGGGTGTTTGTAGGGGAGGGGCTAACTATGAGAGTAGCCATTGAGGGACGTAGGCCTCGTTGCTTCAAATGTGGAGAAAAGGGTCACGTCTGCTCAAAGTGCATGAAAAAGAAAGATGAAGCCCCCTCCCAAAAAGCTGCAAAGGTGGTAAAAGGAAGAAAGGAAAAGCCAGAAAATACAACAGAAATGGAAGAGGGAACAATGGCAGAAAAAAAAAAACAGATAAGAGCGATGAAATAGAGTATACCACAGTATTGTACAAAAGAGAAAAAAGCACAAGTCTCAGAGTCCCCTCCCCAAACAAAAAAAATCAGTTAAGCACAGAACAGAGACACAAAGCAAAATTCCCCAAACCAACCCCATGGTGAAACCTTTTACCAAACCCCTCCCCAAAACACAAGAAAGAATTGTTTCATACATGGAAAAAAATGAGCCGTTGTCTACCATCATAAGAGCGCACCACAAGGCTCGAGTTTTCAAAATAACTAAAGATACGCCCCTAAATATTAGATTCGTAAAAATGGACACGGGCCTATTTTTGGAACTGAAGGGAAGGTATCCAGAGGATATCAGAGACGTCAGCTTTGAAATGGCCATTCTAGATGTGACCCACAAGAGTAAACAGTCCTTCAGGTTGCTGGCTGTCTATGCTCCTAAGGAGTGTAGGCAGTCTGGTTTTTATCGAGACTTAGAGCACTTTCTAGTGACGTCAAAAACGGTAGTTCTGTTAGGAGACTTTAACACTATCCTCGATGCACAGGTGGATAGTGTTGGCTCAACTCATAGGAGGGGAAATCCTGGCCTCAAGGGTCTACTAGAGAGCTATAATCTAGTAGACCGTTACAGACTGGATAAGCCGAGTGTTCCACATTGGACGTGGAGTAATAACGACGGCTCACATAAATCTTATATAGACAGGGTATTCATTAGAGAAAGAGATTGGAATACTTTTAGTTGTCCACAATTTTGTATTGTACCTTACACAGATCACAAATTTGTGACATGTGAGGTGCGTATAGTTAAATGTCATAGCCAGGGACCCAGGTACTGGAAGATGAATAAGTCTATTTTGACTTGTGAAGCCTTCCGTGCCCAAATTAAGGAATTAGTACAGAGGGCACTATGTGGCGCCATCATTAATAATAGATGGTAGCACACCCTCAAGAGAGCCATTTGTTTAGAGTCTATTAGATTTAGCAATCAGCTAAGTTTAGATAGATCGAGAATAGAAAGGGAACTAGTTAAGAATTTAGATGAGGTTATGGAATCTAGGGCTGGAGTGCTGGCGGTGAGAACAGTCTTGTGCCATCACCTCAAAGCATTTTGCCTGGTTGTTTGGGCAGAGTGACATGCTTGAGCATGGGGAGTCCCTAAAGGGCTTCCTCGCTGGTGGGCTGCGATTCTCAGCACGTGAGGCAGAATGCTGTGAAGGCCCAATTATACCTACGGAGGTAAAAGAGGTGTTGGCCAAGTGTGCTTTTACGTGTCACCCGCACGAAAACGGCCACGCTCGAAATGATGTCTTTTATGTGCCACCCACACAAGAGCCAGTCCAGAGGCACTGGCAACGATCTCGCTCGAAAACCCTACAAGGCCAGTCAGGCGGTACTGGCAACGGTCACGCTCAGGATGGTACATCTTATGTGCCACCTGCACAAGAGCCAGTCCAGAGGCCCTGGCAACAATCTCACTTGGCTTGCCGGGTCTTCTCACGCACAGCACATTTCCAAAGGTCTCGGTCAGTAGTCATCGCCTCGGTGAGGCCCAATGTTCGAAGGTCTTGCCTCACCACCTCAGCCCAGGTCTTCCTGGGCCTACCTCTTCCACGGGTTCCCTCAACTGTTAGGGAGTGGCATTTTTTCACGCAGCTATCCTCATTCATTCTCACCACATGTCCAAACCAGCGCAATCGTCTCTCTTGCACACCACAACTGATGCTTCTTATGTTCAGCTTTTCTCTCAAGATACTTACACTCTGATGGGTATGCACATTTACATTACACATCCAGCGGAGCATACTGGCTTCATTCCTTGCGAGCTTACGCATGTCCTCAGCAGTCACAGCCCATGTTTCACTGCCATGTAGCATGGCTGTTCGTACACATGCGTCATACAGTCTGCCTTTTACTCTGAGTGAGAGTCCCTTTGTCGCCAGCAGAGGTAAGAGCTCTCTAAACTTGGCCCAGGCTATTCTTATTCTAGCAGTTACACTTTCAGCGCACCCACCCCCACTACTAACTTGGTCACCCAGATAGCGGAAGCTATCGACTACCTCTAGTTTTTCACCCTGGAATGAGATAGAAGTTGTTTCCTGTTTGTTTACAGTGTTTATTGCACCTGAACATCTGCCACATACAAAAACTAACTTCGTAGTTAATCTGCCTTTGATATTGCTGCACCTCTTATGTGTCCATAGCTTGCACCGGGTACATCTTATAGAGTTACTACCTACTCCTTTACTGCATACTGAGCAGGGCCATCTACCTGAAGGGGTTTGTGTTTTATCTACCTTCCTACTTATTAGGATTTTGGTTTTTGCTAGGTTGACTCTAAGGCCCTTCGATTCTAGTCCTTGCTTCCACACCTTAAACTTCTCCTCTAGTTCTGATAGTGACTGCGCAATTAGGGCAAGGTCATCAGCATAGAGGAGCGCCCAGGGGCAACCTGTCTTGAATTCCTCTGTGATCGCTTGGAGGACTATGATAAATAGGAGGGGGCTGAGGACAGAACCTTGGTGGACCCCTACCTTTACCCGGAATTCATTACTGTACTCATTTCCAACGCTCACCTTACTGACAGCATCTCTGTACATGGCTCGCACAGCTCTTACTAACCATTCTTCTATTTCAAGTTTCCTCATTGACCACCAGATAAGGGATCGGGGGACCCTGTCAAAGGTTCTCTCCATGTCAACGAAGGCCAGGTACAGAGGTTTATCCTTGGCTAGATATTTCTCCTGCAGCTGTCTCACTAGAAATATGGCATCAGTGGTGCTTTTACCTGGCACGAACCCAAACTGCATCTCATCTAAATTGATTCGCTCCCTAATTAGTTGGGCTATGACCCTCTCCGTAACTTTCATAACCTGATCTAACAGCTTGATGCCTCTGTAATTATTAGTATCTAAAGCATCACCTTTACCTTTGTAGCAGTTTACTATGGTGCTGCTACACCAGTCATTGGGTATGACTCCTTCGTGTATCACCTGGTTCGTAATACGGGTGACTAGGCTGTAGCCAACACTGCCAGATATTTTGAGCATCTCTGCAGTGATTCCTGATGGGCCGGGGGCTTTCCCTGTCTTCTACACACATACATAGATGTGTATATAATGTATATATCCGCATTTCACATGTATACATTCATCGACGTGGAATTTACCGGTTAACTACTACATTAAGATTAAATCTGGGTCATTTTCTAACCGCATGGATATATAAGACAGCAGTATAGTGCGAATGCCCCATTCACCGATATACACCTACAGGGTTTTACCCCCCAGACTTTGGGAGGTCATAAGTAAAAGGACAGAATGAAGCGTTGGACCTTACCTTGCCGACCGCAGCGGGGTACACGATCGCTCCTAATCAGAACACGTCTTTCTCGTAACGTCGCTGTTTTCTCACTGGCCCCACGTGCTAGCCTTCGACAGCGTGTCACTGACTTCCGATCTGACCCTTCCGGTCTGGCTTCACCTCTGTTTGCCTCACCCCTCTCCACCACAACACATAGCTCGTCACAGCCCAAACACCACATTATATAAATTAATATATGAAAGCAATTATATCACCATTAAATAAAGGAAAAGACATTTAACAAAGCATTTCTTCTTTCTTTCTACTTCCTGCCTTCCTATAGAGAAGACGTGAATTTTTTTTGTCTCTCATTCACATCTAACTTCGCGTTCAAAATAATAATTTTTCTATCGTCTTGGCCTAACAGCCCTTACCGTTTGTTTTCACTGTTCTGTCTTGTTTTTACTGTCTTGTTCTCACTGTCCTGTTCTTATTTACACTTTCACCCTTCGCAAAAAATTACAAATTTAATTAATTAATTTGCTTTGCGGGAAAGACTGTTCCAACGAAGTCGTGTATTGTCCTTGCCTTCGAAACGCGGAGTAGATGGAACAGAGACAACTGAAGAAGGGAAATATTCTTTATGTTGCATGTCTCGTTTCTCTGTTTGTTTTTTTCGTTGTTCGAAAAAAAAGTTCGTTTTCTGTCTTCATCTTTATGTTTTCGTTTCTCATTGTGTTTAACGTTTTTGTGATGTCCTGTACCCATATATGCATGTATGTATACATATATATATATATGGATTTATGCATATATTTATATATTATTTATGTCATTATATACTTGTTTACTTTCTTAGTGTAGGCATGGCTATATGGTAAAGAAGAATGTTTCCTAACCATGTGGTTTCTGGTTTAATCTCACATGCAACATTTTGCCCCAAGCATCTGCTACTATAAAACCAGGTTGATGAAAGCCTTGAGAGTGAATTTGGTTGACAGAAACTGAAAGAAGCTTCTATTGTACATATGTGTATGTATCTGTCTGACTAACTATGTCTGTCTGTCTATTTACTTGGCTGTCTATCATTTTATATGTTTTAGTATACTAATATTAATGTTATACATAATATATATCTCATTGGTGATTGCCAAAATACAGGGGTAAGTTCTCTGCAAACAATTTGGTTTTCATTTCATAGCTGAAACTTTTTCTTCTTTACTTACCTCACTGATATCCATAATAAAAATACAATTGCAGAACCACAGTTAGCCAGTTAGTTCAGACGCACACACACACACACACACACACACAATGGCCTCTTACATAGTTTTATCCTGCAAGGACCAAACCTGGAACCATGTGGTTGCCAAGTATGGTTTTGATGAAGAATAAACAGAGCTTTACTGAATTTATAGATTACTGCTAGACAGATTAGATTGTGCAACAGAAAATTAGATTTTAGAGAGAATGCTGGTTTTGCAAGGTTTGGTTTGCCAAATGGCTGTTGAAGTGGAATAGAATTGTTATCACATTTGTGGTATTTGTTTCTAAGTACCAGTTGGTTGCCTTGGACACCATGGCCACCAAGATGTTGTTGAGATGTTCTTCATGAGCACTGTCATTTTGAGCTTTGGATCACTTTTGAAGGCCTTTCTCACAGCCAAACGGTTGACAACTTGAGCTTTGCCTGATTGCGGTCGATCTTTGAGGTCTTTCCCATTCTTGAGCCTCTCTGCGATGTTGAGCTGCTTGGTGATGTCAGACTTGTTGTGGCCCACACACAGGAGAGCTGAAATCTTGATTCTTTTTTGCTTCCATCCCAATATATGTGCACACAATGCAACATATTTAAAGTTCTATTTTCCCCAGCATGTTTTGATGACACATGCTGGAAAAGTAGAGCATTAATCATATTTCATGGCACCTTCTCTATCACACACGTTAACTCTCTAAAGATCAAAAGGCCAGTACAATGCACTCTTTGTGGTGTCGGTCTAAGTGAACTAAAAAGAAACTTGTTTTTAATGTGAACCAGTCTTTTCAGACTGACTAATGATGCAGTGATGCGTGAAGTCAGAGTTATTCTTTTACTAATTCAGCCAATGAACTATGGCCATGCTGGAGAACCACCTTCAAAGGTTCCAAATTTGGATTTGCTGTGGTAAGCAACAAATCTGTTTACTGTAGTAAACATATCGTTAATTATAAATCTCAGGTTAGGCTACATTTATATGCGTGTGTGTGGAGGCGCAATGGCCCAGTGGTTAGGGCAGCGGACTCGCGGTCATAGGATCGCGGTTTCGATTTCCAGACCGGGCGTTGTGAGTGTTTATTGAGTGAAAAAACACCTAAAGCTCCACGAGGCTCTGGCAGGGGATGGTGGCGAACCCTACTGTACTCTTTCACCACAACTTTCTCTCACTCTTACTTCCTGTTTCTGTTGTACCTGTAGTTCAAAGGGCCAGCCTTGTCACACTGTGTCACGCGGAGTATCCCCGAGAACTACGATAAGGGTACACGTGTCTGTGTAGTACTCAGCCACTTGCACGTTAATTTCACGAGCAGGCTGTTCCGTTGATCGGATCAACTGGAACTCTCGTCGTCGTAAGCGACGGAGTGCCAACAACGACCTCTGATCTAGCACACTTGTGATCAACAGCATTCCTGTCACAATGATTCTATCTTTTATACAGAACTACCTTATTTAATAAGGTCTCTCTCTCTCCCTGCCCCCCCCCCCCCAATAATATAGCAGTTCTCAGTCTTTATGACTTTGTGGCAAACTGAAAAAAATAAAAACTTACTAGCGTATTTCTTATGGGAAATTAAAAAAGATTTGGTTTGGACACAAGTTGATAATAACAATCAAGTGTTCTTCCCTTTTCAAGACTGTAGAATGAATGGTTTATGAGAGATCTACCTGCTATTTCTACCAGGCTCTTTCTATCTATTGGCTAGAAAACTGACTGATTGGTCAGTTGTGGTGTTTTATTGTTTCATTAATAAACCGATTAGCAATATCTCGCAATAAAGTACCATTTCAAGCCAGAAGATGATGTCTCTATGCTATCATCTACAGTCTTTAAAACGAAAGGACGCTTAGGATGAAATAGACATACAAAAGCAAGGACTGGATACGGTTGAAACACCTTTGTTTATAGGTTTTTTTCGATCGTGGCAGACCTCTGGCTAAACAGATCAAGGAGGACCTCGGGTTAAACAACAACAACATTCCGTCACAAATTTTGCTTTAGTAATGTTTAAAGTTGTCTCGCTTGAAACACAATTTTTTACTTAGAATTTTTTCAATATGTATCACGTCTATCTATCGATTTCTCCATTTTCTTTTCTCATACATAAATGATAATATACCCATTTACATCGATGAGAAGCTAACATATTTTTAGTATTTCACCAATACACTAGATTAAACTGGGAAACTTGGATGCTAATATCCCTTTAAGAGGTATATATCCTAATAATAATAAGTGTGTTATTTCTTTACTACCCACAAGAAGCTACTCACAGAGGGGACAAACAATGACAGACAAACGAATTAAGTCGATTATATCGACCCCAGTGCGTAACTGGTACTTATTTAATCGACCCCGAAAGGATGAAAGGCAAAATCGACATCAGCAGAATTTGAACTCAGAACGTAGCGGCAGACGAAATATCGCTAAGCATTTCGCCCAGCGTGCTAACATTTCTGCCAGCTCGCCGCTGTGTGTGCGTGTGCGTGTGCGTGTGTGTGTGTGTGTGTGTGTGTGTGTGTGTGTGTGTGTGTACAAAGGAAGGATGAAAAGCTCATAGACTGTGATGGAGTAATGCAAGAGCTGTAAAATCTTACCTGCATTAATTTCAGCTCTTGGTAATAATAACGGCATTGTTTATTCCAGGTAAATTGACATCTGTAAGAACGACCGTGCGAACTCAAAAAGGAGAAATGGTGACGAATGAAAAATCAGAGGACTCCTTTTATTTAAACGTGTCACACGGTCGAACACAAAATAATATATCAGAGATGATATACAAATATGTTATACTACGATAACATAGACGACCAGTAATGAAACACCACAACCGTAACAGATATTTATTGTTGCATAAAAGTGTAGGTGTGAGTGTGAATGCGACATATAATAACATGATCAAAGACAGGCCGTCGTACAAAGAAAAGTGTGTATGTGAGTGATACATGTATGTGTATGTGAGATATTACACCAGATAGAAAGAGTCAGTAACATGTGAGCATTTATACCAGTTCTGAGTACACTATAGGAAAAGTCTGTATGTGAAAGTAGTTGAGGCTGTGAGTGTGGCAGGGCGATCACTAGTTGTGATGTTGTGGCTTCCATGCCGGGCTGTGATTCTTGTTATACAGATGTTCGTCGCTGGCTGAAATTCTTGTCTGTTTATTTATCGTGGTGAAGCTGAGTCACCTAATAGAATCGAAGAGAGAGATGTGCCGCGGTGGTTTAGTTTGGTGTACATAGTAGGTCGTGTAGACGCTGGTGGAGATTGATGCTGGTTAGTAGTAATCGTAGAATCGTGTTGGTCATGACGATGATGCTGGTCAGTAGTCGTAGACTCGTGCTGCTGGTGTGGCGACGGCGGTGGGTGGTCATCGTTGGACGAAGCTGTTGATGTGTCGCTGGAACTGCTGCTGCTGCTGTCGTGTGGTACACGGAACAGATCTCAAAGAGAAACTGAACCGAGACGAATTTGGCCGCCGAGTTAAAGCTATTTATAACAAACTACCGGCTCCCGAAGACTTCAGAAAAATACTCTATCACGTGACCTTATTAGGGGCCGTGATTGGTCAGTTTGCGTTCTGGCGGGAACGGTTCGAAGAAGTTGCCGCTTCGAATAATAATCAGTCACGTGATGACAAGGAATGGGTTCTCCGCTACGCCCGCGTTTGTTTATATTTAAATGAGAAGAATGGCGATAGTAGTTTTGTATCTAATGGCGATAGGTAGTTTTGTATGTAATGGCGATCGAGGTGTTAGTTTCACTACACATCTAACTAATTTGCTATAAAACTAACCTGAAATTGCTTTTGGTCAGTCAGGAAGAAATTTTTTCTAATTTTATAAAAGAAGTCCCCAAAAGGAATGTACTTCTGCCAAATGCTGAGTAAAAGAGAGGAAGAATTCTGTTAGAGTTTTGTACATATGATAATTTTCTAGCTAAAGTAAGTCAGGAAAACTAGGTATGTATGTATGTATGCATGTATGTGTGTGTATGCATGTATGTATGCATGCATGCATACATGGATATGTTTATCAATGATTGTGTATACCAGATCAAATATCTTGTTGAGGTTTCAAGTTCATGGGTAGGAGGTAACTCTAAAGTGATGTAAGCCATGTAGTATCAGATTAAGTGATAAGGTTAACATAATTGAATAAATCTTTTAATGGTAATGCAGTGGGTGAGCCCGGTTACAGGACTGGGTCAAGGAAAATGGTAAAAAGAATAAACCTGTACAATTCAAAAATAATGTTTTCCTGTTTCTCTTTTAAACAGAACCCCTCTGATCCCTGTATACTCTTTTGGAGAGAATGATCTTTTTCTGCAGCTGAGTTCTGAAGGACAGCCATGGCTGAAGTGGCTTCAGGTGAAATTCACAAAATATACCGGTATTGCACCAGTAATCTTCCATGGAAGGGGTATTTTTAACTATACATTTGGAATTGTGCCTTTCCGGAAACCTATTAATACTGTTGGTAACTATTAACCCTTTTCCGCCTCTTTCCTTCACATCTTTTTCCACACACAGTGTATTTAGGCTGCATTATTTAATCAGTTTTTGTTTTTTCAAATGAGTGGGATTTTGTTGTGAGAAAGATTGAGTTGTTGCCCCTTGCATGTCAAGTGACCAGATAGAAGCAAGTTCTGTTATTGGTTTGTTTCAGCATCAGTTGAAAACCAAGTAGATTTTGCTTATGTGTACATGTGTATATGTGTCATCAGTATCATCGTCATTTAGTGTCTGTTGTCCATGCTGGCATGGGTTGGATGCTTTGACCAGGGCTGGCAAGCTGGAAGGCTACACCAGACACCAGTCTGCTTTGTCGTGGTTTCTATGGCAACATCATTATCATCATTTAACAAGGAGAATATCTTCTCTGAGACGATTTCTGAAGTAAACTTTTCTCCACATGTGAGTGTACATAAGATAGTCATCATCATCATTTAACGTCCACTTCCCATGCTGGCATGGGTTGGACAGTTTGACATGGAGCTCACTAGCACAAATGTACACAGAATTATTTTATTTTAATTGTGACTGTTTAGTGTGCTTATAATTAAAGAGAGAGAGAGAGAGTGTGTGTGCGTGTGCGTGTGTGTGTGCATATGTGTGTTTGAATGTTTACAATCTGTGCTGAACTACAAACGGTGACTTGTATCTGATCTACAAAACAGTGATGCCTGTTGGCATGTCAACAAATTGTCCATTATCTCCGTGCTTTTGAATTTGTCTGAAATGAAAATGTCCTTAACTTTAAAAAAAGACTTAAAGAGGTTAGTGACAAGAAGAGTGTTACCCATAAAAATCTTGTCTCAAATAATTCTCCATCTAACTCATGCTAGCATGGAAAAAACATGCTAAATGAATAAACAAATGAACTCTTATGACTCTGCAATTTTACTATTTTGCCAGTACCGTGCTGGTGGCATGTAAAAGCACCCACTACACTCTTGGAGTGGTTGGCGTTAGGAAGGGCATCCAGCTGTAGAAACTCTGCCAAATCAGATTGGAGCCTGGTGTAGCCATCTGGTTCACCAGTCCTCAGTCAAATCATCCAACCCGTGCTAGCATGGAAAGTGGACATTAAATGCTGATGCTGATGATATCATTCAATGTATCCTTTAATTTTTCAGACAGAAGGATATGATTTAGTTGCTATGCCTACCAACCACAGGGAACAGTGATTTTTAACCCTTTTTAATGTACTGCATACTGAATAACACACTAAGTGTTAGAGTACAGCAGCTTTTTAAAAGTTTTGTAATCTTACAGGAAATAGAGTGCAAAGAAATAAACATACAATGGTGCAGTGTATTAAAAGTGCTCAAGTTTTCTAAAATTCTTAGCATTTTCTGATTCCCCTCAAAAAATCACGTGTGTGGCACATATATGTGGGCCATATGCAAAACTTTCTGATGTTATCTTCTGATGTGAAAAACTTTGAAACGCCGACACTTCAGGTCACCAGGTACGTTAATGACTTAAAAGGAACCAAAATGAATGGAATGAATATATATGTATGGAGGAGGGGTAAGAGTGTGAAAAGGTTAGAAGTCTGGAATGTAAGGTGAACAAAGTGGAAGGGATGAGATATGAAATCTAGAGAGAAAGTAGAAAGAGACAATACTTTAAATAAAGCAAAAAGAAACAGTGAGGAGTTGGTACTATTCAAGAAGCGTGGTCCCGGTGCACACACTCGCGCATCCGCGCTAGCTAGTCGTGTCTAGTCGATCCTCCAACGACTATCTAGCACATATGGGCAAAACATGTATGAGGGTTTTTTAAAAGCAAAGTAAATAATTTTTTTTAAACAAAGTAAATAATTTTTTTTAAACAAAGAAAATAGAACACAAAGTAAATATCTTTTTTTTTTGTTGTTGAATCTTCCCCATCTTACTCAAAAAACGTCGTTTTACGTTCTTCCAGGGTGTATTTTGGTGTCACGTCTATTTCAGTAATCCCCCCAAAATTATTTACTTCGTTTAGAAAAAAACCCTCATACATGTTTTGCGCATGACGCACACTCGCGCTAGGTAGTCGTAGGATCGACTAGTCACGACTCGCTAGCGTGGATGCGCGAGTGTGTGAGTGCACGCACCGGGACCACTCTTCTTGAATAGTACCGAGGAATTTAAGTAAAAAGAGATAGGGGAAGAGAATGGAGTGGGTATTCTAAAATAACTTAAAATACCACATGTTTAATAATAAACATGTTGCTGCTTCACTCACAAACCTCTTAGATCCACATTACTCTCAAAAATGGCCCTTTAGCTGATTGAAAAAGATTTACTTACTGATCCCCATAAACATTGACTCATACACCTCTTTCTTTCTTTCTTTCATTCATTCTTCTTTTCTTGCTTTTTTTCTTTCTCCTTCCTCTCTCCCATCTGTCATTTCTCTCTTTACATTATCTGTCTGTCTCTCTCTTTTCTTTCACTTATATTCACTCTTTTCTCTACTTTTACTTTTTCTCTCTCTTTCTTTCATTTGTTCATTTTCTGCCATCCTTCATCTTCTCCTCACTTTTTCTCTTTCTCCATTCTCTCATTTATTCTTATCCACTCTCTCCTCATTTTTTTATCTCCCCCCACTCTCTCTCTCTCTCTTCACATCCTTTCATTGTTCTCTCCTCATATACTCTACATTTTCTTTATCTTTCTCTAATACATTCACCCTCTACTTTTTTTTTTTTCATTTCAAGTTGGAAAACCAATTGAAGTTCCTTTGATAGAAAATCCAAGTGATGAGCAGGTTGAAGAAGTCCACAAGATTTATCTGAACAGTCTGTATGAACTTTTTGAAGAATATAAGGGCAAATATGGCATTGATGAGATGAATCACTTGATTTTCGAATAACCTTTTCACATCTTCAAAATTAGAACTCTTTATATATTTTTCTGTTTTCTTTTTTCTTTGTTGCAATTTCTTGGGTCAGTTATTTTCTTCTATTGTCTATATAATTTTATTTAACTCTTTGTTGATTCTTCAATTTAGAATTTCATCATTTTGGTTCTTCATCAGTACAATGGAAATAAATAATTTATATCAAATTACATTCTACCAGTTCATGGTTTTAGCGTGATTTTGGATTTAAGATTAAAAATGGAGAATTTTTTTTTTGCATATTTTGTTTGTTGTTTGGTCAAAAAGAAGAGAAGATAAGAAAAGATGGTGGAGAAGCAGAAATGGCAGGGACACCCTACCTTTCACAGCTTTATAAGCCCCTGGGTAGAGCAATCTATAAGTACTACAGAGCATTGCCACAGAAAGTCACAACATGCATTGATTAGCATTGGAGTAATAGACAATGGCCCAGTGTGTCCATGTCTTAAATTGGAACTGTGGTAGAACAAAGGTCCCGAAACAGTGGGTGCAGTTGGTGTTCTTTCATCCACTAATATTTCTTGGGGGTACAAAATCAAAAATTTGCACTCCTTACATTCCTTTGCCAAGTTCAGAAAATAGTGTCAAAAATTGATCTGTAAAAGTTGCTTGAAGTTAGATTTCTTCTCAAAACAAAAACAAAAGACAAAAATGAATATAACAAATGATGAAGCTGGTCAAAAAATTCCCAAGGGAATTCCCTAGAAAGATATATTTCTGAACTAAAGCAGTGTTAACATCAAAAGTATGTGGCAGCAACAACAACATGACCAACAACCACAGCCACTCCTCAATACTACCACAATTGAGGAATATCCTTATTCTTCATTTCTGCTGAATACCACAGATGACCCATCATCATCATTGCCATTATGTTCTACTGCTACTTGTTGTTGTTGTTGTTAGCACTGGATGCCATGGTGTGATTTTGTTGAAGGTGGACCAACACTTGCCAGGCAGAAGCCCACTCACTTGGCTCAGAGGACATCATCACTTCTTTTAGGCCACGCCTTGTTGTAGCCAGCCCGCTTGGCATAGCCTTCTTCCGCTGTCACAGCCATTGAGAAACATAGATGTTGCTTTGTCTGCCTGGTCAACCGTTGAGGACTTGATGATTCCTTCTCGTAGCCTTAGCCTAAAGAGGCATCCTGCAAGGCAGCAGAGGAGGATCTAATTTTTACCCATTGGTGGGGCCCTAACAGGTGCTACCACTCCGCGCCAGAGCAGACCTGGGAGAAATGGTAACTAAGGGGTGTTTCTATGCTCCCTTAACTCCTGTCCTCCCGAACTGGAGCTTCACCACCAGTTGCAGTTTTGTGTCTTACCCAGGACACACAACTAAGCAACAAGATCAACATTCACAGTCACTCCTCAATACTATTAAGCAATGCAATCCCTAGCTCCACTCAAATTCCTCACTCTCTCAGAATAACACAAGAGATCCATCATCACCTTTGTCATCTTATTCTACTACTACTCTGTGGAGGCGCAATGGCCTAGTGGTTAGGGCAGCGGACTCGCGGTCATAGGATCGCAGTTTCGATTCCCAGACCGGGCGTCGTGAATGTTTATTGAGCAAAAACAGCTAAAGCTCCACAAGGCTCCGACAGGGGATGGTGGCGAACCCTGCTGTACTCTTTCACCACAACCTTCTCTTACTGTTTCTTCCTGTTTCTGTTGTACTTGTATTTCAAAGGGACCAACCTTGTCACACTTTGTGTCATGCTGAATCTCCCCGAGAACTACGTTAAGGCCAGTCAAGCGGTACTGGCAACGGCTACGCTCAAAATGGTGTATTTTACATGCCACCTGCACAGGAGCCAGTCTAGCGGCACTGGCAACGACCTCACTCAAATGTTTTTTCGTGTGCCACCGGCACAAGCGCCAGCAAGGCGATGCTGGTAATGATCACGCTCAAATTATGCTATTTACGTGCCACCGGCACGGAAGCCAGACAGCTGCTCTGGCAATGATCACGCTTAGGGAAAATAGCATCCTCAACCTTAGTCTTAACCATTAATGCAGACTTTAAGGTCATTCCCACATGGCCATGTGGTAAGAAGTTTGCTTTTTACCCACGTTTCTGGTTTGGATTAGGGTTAGGGTTAGGCTTGGATATGCTAAATCACCTCCCAAAGAAAGTCAAGGAAGAAACAATCATGGTCTCATTTGACGTGATTAATTTATACACCAGTATACCTCATAATTATGGACTTGAGGCAATTCAATTCTGGCTGGATCAATTCCCGAAAGAAATCCCAAACAGGATCAGTAAAGAATTCATTACTAAATCGGTTGAATTCATCTTACGAAACAACCACTTCATGTTTGACAATACTTTCTACCGACAAAAATCCGGAATTGCTATGGGCACTAGGGCAGCTCCAGTCATTGCGAACCTAACAATGGGTTACTTGGAAATAATAATATACCAGGAATCTTTATCCACCTTTGGAAACACCCTTTCCCAATACATAAAAGAAAATTGGAAAAGGTTCCTGGACGACTGTTTCATACTCTGGAATGAAAACACAGATGAACTCTTGAAATTCAAAAGTCTATTGAACAGTGTCAACCCAAACATACAGTTCACAATGGAGTACAACCAAAATGAGCTCCCATTCTTGGATATACTAATTAAAAAAGTAAACCTAAAAATAGAAACGGACATATTTTACAAAACCACAGACGCCAAACAATATCTACTATTTGATTCATGCCACCCAAGACAAACATCCCCTTCAACCTTGCAAGAAGGATATGCACAATAGTGTCATAAGAAAATACTAGAGACTACAGACTACAAGAACTCAAAAACACACTAATTGACAGACACTACCCAGTTCAACTCATAGAGGATGGAATCAGATGTGCATCACAAATTAACATAGAAAACTTAAGAAAAGTTAAACACAGCAACACACATTCCCCGAAAATACTGCCGTACATATTCACATACAACCCCAGAAACAAAGAAGCCTTCACCATCATCACCCAAAACATACCAATGCTACATAAGGACCCCAAATTAAAGGAAATTTTACACACACACAAAATCATCAAAAGCCACAAACAACCAAAATCACTGAAAAAGATCCTCACAAAGGCAAAATTATTTTCCGAAACAACAAATGCGAAAGTAAACAAATGTGGTCGACCAAATTGTGCAACATGCCCAAACATTCTAGAAGGTTCAGAATTCCTCTTCAAAGAGGGACACAAATTCAAAGTTAAATCTAACTTTACTTGTGCCTCAGAAAATCTTATTTATGTAATAAGATGCTCGGGCTGCAACGAGAACTACATAGGGTCCACAGGATTATCGCTCAGACGTAGATGCACTCTGCACCGCCAGCAGATTGCATACCCAGAATACCGAATGATACCTTTTAGTGATCATATTGAGAAATGCGCAAAACAAATGCTACCACAATTTATAATCTTTCCTTTTTATCAATGTGCCATTAAAACACCAACACAGATTAGATTAAATAAGGAAACCTTTTTCATTCAAAAATACAAACCCAAACTTAACCATTGCTAACACATTTAAATAAGGAAATTCATCATCCCACTGAGAAAAAAAGGGAAAAAAATATAGAACAAAACCATGGTAAATTAATCAAATTCTACCACCTCCTAGATTTCGATTATCTCCCCTATACCGGAAGAAATTCCTAATTACCTCCCCCTATCTAGAACTCTTCTTTTTCAGACTGGAGCGAACATGTTACAATGAAGTAGAGAAATTTGAAAAGACAACACGAAACCGGTTATTTCTCAAAATACAATTTTTATATACCAAAAAGATTTTATAACATGTTCTAACATTTTTCTGACATAATTTAAATATATACTTTAACCATGTAACACAAGCCTTCTGTAGTTTCTCCACTCTAATTATCTTTTATATATATATATATATATATATATATATATATATATGTAAATGTACTATAGAATGTAAATATTAGATGAAAAACATTTGAATAGAAAAAAAGTGAAAACCAAGCAAATTAATTTTCAGATATATAAATATACACACACACACACACACATATATATATATGTATATGTATGTATGTATGTACATATATATATATATATATGTATATGTATGTATGTGTATATATATATATATATATATATATATATATATATATATATATATATATATATATATATATATATATATATATTTATTTATATATATATATTTATTTTTATATATATATATATATATATATATATATATATATATATATATATATACATATATATATATATGTGTGTGTGTGTGTGTATGTATATATGTGTATATATATATATGTATGTATATGTATATATGTGTATATATATATATATTTATGTATATATTAATATTATCTCAGTTGAAAAAACTTCAATAATAAAAATATGTTAATAGTAACCAGGGTAGCAAAAATTACATGAAAACTGGGATATCATACCCGGTTAATAGGAAGAAATACCAAGTTAAAGTGATGTATTTTGAGTAGATATGAATAATAATAATAAATGGAGCAAAACGCATGCGTCTTGCTTAGGTATGTTGGTTCCCTGATGATTAATTTATGTGCAATTCCAGCACCTCTTACTTCTTTGGAGTAGAGTGCACATATATTTTGAAACATATGTAGGAATTAAAGGAACTTATTTATTATATGCATTTTGCTCCATTTATTATTATTCTTTATATGTATATATATATATGTATATATATAATTATATATATTTATGTTTGTATATATACATATATATATGTATATTATATGTATATGTATATTATATATATCATCATCATCATCATCATCGTTTAACATCCGCTTTCCATGCCAGCATGGGTTGGACGATTTGACTGAGGACTGGTGAAACCAGATGGCTACACCAGGCTCCAATCTGATTTGGAAGAGTTTCTACAGCTGGATGCCCTTCCTAACGCCAGCCACTCAGAGTGTAGTGGGTGCTTTTACATGTCACCTGCACGAAGGCCAGTCAGGCGGTACTGGCAACGGCCACGCTCAAAATGGTGCATTTCCTGTGCCACCCACACAAGAGCCAGTCCAAGGGCACTGGCAACAATCTCGCTCGAAAATCCCACGAAGGCCAGCCAGGCGGCACTGGCAACGGTCACGCTCAAAATGGTGCATTTCATGTGTCACTCACACAAGAGCCAGTCCAGGGGCACTGGCAACGATCTCGCTCGAAAACTTTCATGTGTCACCCGCACAAGAGCCAGTCCAGGGGCACTGGCAACAATCTTGCTCTAAAATCTTATGGTGGCCCCGCACAAGAGCCAGTTCAGTGGCACTATATATATATATATATATATATATATATATATATATATATATATACATACATATATACATATGTATATATACATATATATATGTCATATATATACATATATGTATGTATACATATATTTACATACATATATGTATATATACATATGTACATATATATATGTATATATACATATGTACATACACACACATATATAAAAATGTATATATACATATATATACATATATATATACATACATACATATATACATACATATATATATATGCATTTATATATATGGGAGAATTTATGAAAAAAACAACAGACAAAGACAGGTGGTGTAAACAACAAATGGACGTATTAGTTTAACACTCGGGAATAGAGAAAGTCTTTGATGTTTCTAGCTTACGATATAAATGTAGTGGTCAGCGATCTATTTGGCGAATGCCAGACAGAAGGATCACACAGGAGAGCGAAGAAAAAGGGGAGATGACAAAGAAGTGGTGACCCGAAGACGAGAAGCTGCGTGTGTGTGAGAGAATGCTGGTGATCTTAACGTATGTATGTGTGTATGTAGGTGTGAAGGTGTGAAAATGTGGGGAAGGGAATTGGTCAGTGCCAGAGTGTGCATGGTGGTGTGTTGTGTGATATGGTGTAGCATGGCGTGATGTGAGGGTGTTCGGAGGTGGGGAAGGCAAAGGCAGGGCAGCCGAGAGTGGGGAAAGCATGGGTGGAGTGGGGGTAGAGGGAGGGGTATGTGGATAGGCAGAGGTTGGGGTGGGTGTAAGGGATGGGATGGGTGAGATGAGCTTATGAGGGAGGGTTAAGGGGGAAGGGGAAGATTGATATAAGAGAGGGGGAAGGTGGGTATGGGAAGAGGGAGAAAGCGAGGAGAGAGGAAGAGAGTAAGGGGTGAAAAGAAGTAGGAGTGAAGAGAAGTACAGAGAAGTAGGAGTTGGAGCAGGAGAGGAGAGGTGGGTGAGAGGAAGTAGGAGGGAGGGCGGAGGGAGAGAGAGAGGCAGGAGAAGGGTTAGATGAAGAGGGGAGGGGAGTTGAACCCATGTGGCGCAAAGGAGCAAAGAGAGAAGATTAATCCCTGTTCACGGCGCAAACGGGAGTCCGGATGCCCCTGTGCAAGGACAATCCAAACATGGACAGGTGTTGCTGCAAGGAGTGACCGGCAGAGTGGAAATGGCGTGACACCGGGGTGTCATTGCAAACGTTGATGTCTCGGAGGTGTTCCGCGAATCGGTCGGCCAGGCGGCGCCCCGTTTGTCCGATGTACAGAGAATGGCAGAGAGAGCAGGAGATGCAATAGATGATGTTGGTAGAAGTGCAGGTGAAGGAGTCGGTGATGCGATAGGGTCGAGGATGGGTGCCGGTGAGGAGGGTGGTGTTGGAGAGGTAAGGGCAAGTGCGGCAGCGTGGGCGGGAGCAGGGGAACGAGCCAGGTTGGGAGGTTGGGTTGGGGAAGGAGCTGTGGACCAAGAGGTCTCGTAGGTTATGGGCTCGTTTGAAGGAAGGGAGGGGTCGGTTAAGGAAGAGGAAGATGTGGGAGGTGGAGGGGTCGGACTGGAGGCGCCAGAAAGCTTGGAGAATGGTGCGTTGGAGGGGTAGGGTGATGGGATGGTAGGTGAGGGGAAAAGGGAGGCGGGAGACGGCAGGGCGGGTTCAGGGGTAGAGAGCAGATGCACTTGAAATCAGGTGGCTACAGCTGGATGCCCTTCCTAATGCCAACCACTCCGAGAGTGTAGTGGCTGCTTTTATGTGCCACCGGCACAGAGGCCAGTCAGGCAGTACTGGCAACGCCCATGTTCAAAATGGTGTATTTTATTTGCCACCTGCACAGGAGCCAGTCCAACGGCACTGGCAACGATCTCACTCGAACGTCTTTGCACGTGCCAGGAAGGCGACGCTGGGCACAAGTGCTAGCACGATTTTGCTTTCGCTTGCCCCAACAGGTCTTCGCAAGTCGAGTTTCGTGTATATATTTTATGTATATATCATCATCATCATCATCATCGTTTAACGATGATGATGATGATGATGACATATACCAAACTATCCATCCCATGCAAGCATGGAAAATGAACATTCAGAGATGATGATGATGAGTTGTGTGTTTGTGTCTCCTTCAACTTTTTTCTTCGCTTTGGGGTACATCTAGTAAATTATAAAAACCATATAAATATATTTCTTAAACCATACAAATGTTTAAATTGTAAAACCCGTATAAATATATTTATAAACCATACAAATATTTAAATTGTAAAAAACATATAAATGTATTTATAAACTATATAAATGTATTTTTATTAGATATGTGTTGTTTCATCTTTTTGTGAAGTTCAGTCTTCTGCTTAGTAAGTTTGTAATGACCATAAATTTTTAATGTGAATTGTCTTCCTTTTAATTTTAGTCTTCCATATCGGTTTCAACAGACCAGTTGTTAAGGTGTTTTCTATACCATTCAACTGTAAAAGAAGAATTATAAATATTCAATTTCAACAATAAACTATATCATATTACATTGGAAAATATATATTTATATTTCTAAAATTGTAATTTCAAAAAACAACAAAAATTATCTGTCCTTTAGAAAATCAGTGTTTAAGGAAGAAGAATATATAGTGTATCAATGTAAGGTCAAAACAGGGGATCGTATGTATTATTACACAGGTCAATCTGCTACAATTTGGAAATCTAGATTACGTAATCATTTTGATTCATTTAAGTATAGAAGAAAATGTAATTCTATCATCATCGTTTAACGTCCGCTTTCCATGCTAGCATGGGTTGGACGATTTGACTGAGGATTGGCAAGCCAGAAGGCTGAAGCAGGCTCCAATCTAATCTGGCAGAGTTTCTACAGCTGGATGCCCTTCCTAACGCCAACCACTCCGAGAGTGTAGTGGGTGCTTCTACATGCCACCGGCACGAGGGCCAGTCACACGGTACTGGCAACGGCCATGCTCAAAAAGGTGTTTTTTACGTGCCACCTGCATGGGAGCCAGTCCAGCGGTATTGGCAACAACCTCGCTTCAATGATTTTCTAAACGTACCACCAGCACAAGTGCTAGGAGGCAACGCTGGTAACGATTACGCTCTAATGGTGCTATTTACGGGCCACTAGCATGGAAGCCAGACAGCTGCTCTGGCAATGAACATGCTCGACAGTGCTGTTAGTGCTCCACTGGCGCGGTGACCAGTCATCGAGCATGGTTCAATTACGATTTCACTTGCCCCAACAGGTTTTCGCAATTCTATGAATCTTAAGAAATGCATTTGGAATTTAAAAGACAGGAACATGCTGACCGAAGCTTTGTAATTGAATGTGGTAGGCAGAAGTTACTGCTGTGTGAATACATATGTGTGTAAGTGCTTGTGCCTCTCCAAGAGAGAGGGATTATTAGTTATACACCATCATACAATACTGGTCATTTTAAATGTGATTTTTACTTTGAGGAAATGTATTATATAATTACTTCTAAACTGGTATTATTAAACTGTAAAAGTACATTTACACTGAAATGTTCTCATAAGTATAGAAGAACATTTAAATATTTCAATACTGAATAACTCATCAATTATAACTGCTTTTCCTAAAACCTAATACACATAATTTTTCTAAAAGTTATTTTAGCATATTTAATAGATAGATAACTAATTGTCATGACATAGAATTTATATGTTTCCAATTGTTGTAACATAGAATTTTTTATTCATTCATTATCTACTGATGTCATCAAAAGTTAAATACTAAACTGGCTTTTCTTAGAATATTATATTACTTCTTAACATTCTTTTTGCAAGCAGTCAGCTATTAGAGATATTTTCTTAGTTCACATTGAATTTAATCCATCTTGGATTGCCTTGATAACATTGTGTTAGCATATATTTTCAGATATATTTGACTGGTATTTTATATCATTTTCTGTATCTAAATATACTGGCACTATAGAAACAATCATTGGTAATGTATGGTGTGCTCACCAATTAATGATGTGATTTTCTCCATTCTTATTCTTGTTGTTTTACACTCTGAATTTCTTGAAATTCTTCTAAGCAATATTTGGATTTACTTGTCATACATGAAAAATTACCTTGGATGTTCATTCTCCTTGTATTTATTGTTGTTTGTGGTGCTGCAATGGCCCAGTGGTTAGGGCAGCGGACTCGCGGTCATAGGATCGCAGTTTCAATTCCCAGACCAGGTGTTGTGAGTGTTTATTGAGTGAAAACACATAAAGCTCTACAAGGCTCCAGCAGGGGATGGTGGCGAACCCTGCTGTACTCTTCCACCGCAACTTTCTCTCATTCTTACTTCCTGTTTCTGTTGTGCCTGTAATTCAAAGGGTCAGCCTTGTCACACTGTGTCACGCTGAATATCCCCGAGAACTGCGTTAAGGGTACACGTGTCTGTGGAGTGCTCAGCCATTTGCACGTTAATTTCACGAGCAGGCTGTGCCGTTGATCGGATCAACTGGAACCCTCGACGTCGTAAGCAGCGGAGTGCCAACAACAACAACAAACCATAATTCACCTTTACATAGAGTGATTAGTGGTTAATGATGGGAAAGGTATCATAACACAGTAAAAACATTTATTCCAACAAAAAAAAAAGAAGCAATGCTATCCTGTTCATGCTAACTCCGAAAAAAATGCATGTAAAACTATAAGAATAAAAACTCACTTGTTCTTTCAATTCCAGTTTTCCAAGGTTCTTTTGTCTTCCATCCAAATTCAAGTATTTTGGTATAATCAATATTGTACTGATTATCATTAAAAACTCGATCTTTCACAAATTCAATGTACTTTGCAATATCATCTTCACTGGTAACATTTTTAGTCTAAAAATTCAAATAATAAAAAAATTACAAAAACACCCGAAACATATACTCTTTTACTTGTTTCAGTCATTTGAGTGTGGCCATGCTGGAGCACCGCCTTTAGTCGAGCAAATCAACCCCAGAACTTATTCTTTGTAAGCTTAGTACTTATTCTATTGGTCTCTTTTGCCAAACCGCTAAGTTATGGGGACGTAAACACACCAGCATCAGTTGTCAAGCGATGTTGGGGAGACAAACACAGACACACAAACACACACATATATATATACATATACATATATACGACGAGCTTCTTTCAGTTTCCATCTACCAAATCCACTCACAAGGCATTGGTCGGCCCAAGGCTATAGTAGAAGACACTTGCCCAAGGTGCCACACAGTGGGACTGAACCTGGAACCATGTGGTTGGTAAGCAAGCTACTTACCACACAGCCACTCCTGCACCTAAAATGTAATCGACGAGCATGAGATTCGAACTCATGCGGGGAGACCCCAATGGATTAGCAGTCCATTGCCTTAACCACTCGGCCACCTCATCCTCTAAAAGTTTTACAACCACGATGAGACTCGAACTCGCAATCTTCTGATTCGAAGTCAGACGCCTTATCCATTTATTAAAAATAAATTGATTTAAAATGTTTCAAAATAAATTATCTATTTTAAAATAGGTAACTTAAAATCTTAGCTTTTATCCACAACAGTCCTGGACTAAAAATGAATTTAATCAGTGAAGATAAATTGAGAAAGTATATGGTTTACTGTTATTGCTTTAGTCCCAGGGTCAGCCATGACTGAGCAAATCTATGAGCAAAAGTACTCCAGCCTTGACCACCATAGCTTTTTGTCAAGCTTAGTGCATCTATAATTACATAATCCAACATGTCCTTTTTAAAAAGACTGTAATGTGTGATTTGAAGAACATTTGGCTGCTATTTCTAGCAGTCATGCAACTATGTAGAGGCTTCCTCACTGGCTCATTTAGGGGTTTTGTTAGTGTTGATGGGATCATTATTAGCTGTGGTAGTAGCAGTGACAACAGTTGAGATGATGATGATGACGATGATGATGATGATGACAATGATGATGATGATCGTTTCTAAATCTACACCATAAACTGACAAATCTTACACTCCTTTATTGATATGTTACAGAGTTTAAAATCATCATCATCATCATCATCATCATCATCATTTAACGTCCATTGTCCATGCTGGCATGGGTTGGACAGTTTGACCAGGTTGGCACACTGGAAGGCTGCACCAGAATCCAGTCTGATTTGGCATGGTTTTCTACGGCTGGATGCCCTTCCTAATGCCAACCACTCCAAGAGTGTAATGGGTGCCTTTACTCGCCACCAGCAAAGATTACTCAGTTATTGAACTCTATATTAGTAGAGGGGACATAGGTGATTATATGATTAACTTCACATTATTTTTTTTCTTTTGATCCTTGGTGGGTGGAAAGGCAAAGTTGACCCTAGCAGGATTTGAACTTACAAAATAAAGAGCCATGATTAACAGGTATTTTTGTCCAATACTCTACTGATCCTACCTTTCCATCACCTTTATTATTTAATTATCATCCTCAACCAACATTCCTGTGCTACTTAAGTTTTTATGTCTACTAATGTTATCAAATCAATCCTTGTGCTAGTCGTTTTGCCAGTCGTTTTGCAAGTATACACAAGGTGTAACAATTTTGAACTGATATTATCACCTTCATCAACATCATTATCATTTGAAATCCACTTTCCATGCTGGCATGGGTTGCACAGGTCATTATGATATGAGACAGTTCTTATTTGAATCTATTGCCTCTTAGATATGTCAAAGGATCATATCACACTTGTACATTTTAGTTTTGTCTTAGTTTCTACACTTGCATGCATTTCTTATCACTGGTCACTTTACAGAGTGTCATCATCATCGTTTAACGTCCGTTTTCCATGCTAGCATGGGTTGGACGATTTGACTGAGGACTGGTGAAACCGGAAGGCAACACCAGGCTCCAATCTGATTTGGCAGAGTTTCTACAGCTGGATGCCCTTCCTAACGCCAACCACTCAGAGAGTGTAGTGGGTGCTTTTACGTGTCACCCGTATGAAGGCCAGTCAGGCGGTACTGGCAACGGCCACGCTCAAAATGGTGTATTTTATGTGCCACCCACACAAGAGCCAGTCCAGGGGCACTGGCAACAATCAAGTGTATTGGATGTATTTTATAGGGACACTATAAAGGGCTCTCAAGCACCGAACAAAACTAGAGGGTCATTCACTAACCATTTTACAAAGTGTACTGGGTGTACTTTATCAAGGTACCTGTACTAGTAAGTGGGATCTGTCTGGTATACTGTAAGATAACTGCCTAAAATTGCTTTGAAGTGAAGTAATTTCTATGAAGCTCAGAGGCTAGGATGTTAATGTGAAAGACCGCTGATTACATGTTCATGTGTGGAGGCGCAATGGCCCAGTGGTCAGGGCAGCGGACTGGCGGTCATAGGATCGCAGTTTCGATTCCCAGACCGAGCGTTGTGGTGTTTATTGAGCGAAAACACCTAAAGCTCCATGAGGCTCCAGCAGGGGATGGTGGCGAACCCTGCTGTACTCTTCCACCACAACTTTCTCTCACTCTTACTTCCTGTTTCTATTGTGCCTGTAATTCAAAGGGTCAGCCTTGTCACACTGAATCTCTCCAACAACTTCGTTTAGGGTACACGTGTCTGTGGAGTGCTCAGCCACTTGCACATTAATTTCACGAGCAGGCTGTTCCATTGATCGGATGAACTGGAACCCTCGACGTCGTAAGCGACGGAGTGCCAACAACAACATGTTCATGTGTTCAAAGCTTGTAACAACTATTATGTTATGTCACTAGACAAGATACCTAATCTCTACTTGACGAAGTCTGCCTGGCTGACAACAGACTCTGCATTTTACAATAAAAAGGACAGCTAGCTATAAAGACACTTCTTCTTAAATACCCAGAATCTGTAAAAGCCACCAGATCTATACTAGCATTGAACAATTGCTAGAGTGTAACACTTTTTCACACAGCTGTCCTCATCCATATGCAACACATGACCGTATCAGCACATTCGTCCCACTTGCACACCAAATCAGATACTTCTTATGTCCAATGGATAGTAATGAGAACATATATATATATTAATACTTACTTTTTTTACTAGAAGTTTTGCCAGCCCAAGAATGGAAATTGAAAATTTACTGCCAATATTGTAGATTTCTCCATGTTTACCCTTATGGATAAGAATATCAATGGCATTGATGACATCACTGACATAGACGAAATTTCGTACTTTTTGCCCATCTCCATGAATGGTGCTGAAAAGAAACAATGAGAAATATAAATAGATAACTTTTAGATAGTTTGATATTTCATTTGACTGCTTACCTAACCACCAATTGTTGATCACTTACTATAAGATAACTTAATGCATAATACGAGGATGGATTTTCTTTTCATGTCTGAAAGGCCACATTAAGTTAAGTGTAAAAGATTGCATGCCACCACCGCCTGTGTTGTCTTCATCATCATCATCATTGTTTAACATTTGCTTTCCATGCTGGCATAGGTTGGACGGTTTGACTGAGGGCTGGCAAGCTAGAAGGCTCCAATCCAATCTGGCAAAGTTTCTACAGCTGGATGCCCTTCCAAGAGTGTAGTGGGTGCTTTTTACATGCCACCAGCATGAGGGCTAGTCAGGTGGTACTAGCATCAACCATGCTTGAATGATGCTTTTTTTATGTGCCACCCACTCGGGAGCCAGTCAGGAGACACTGGCAATGACTACACTCATAAGGTGCTTTTTATATGCCACTGGCATGGGACCAGTCAGCCAGCACTGGCATCAGCCATGCCCAAATGGTGTATTTTACGTGCCACCGGCGCAGGTGCCAATCAACTGGTACTGTCATTGGCCACGACAATGACTTCACCTGCCTCAACAGGTCTTCGCAAGCACAGTTTATTGCCCAGTAATTGAAAGGTACTCTTAAATGGGTGCGTTATGCTGCACTGGCATAGGCCACAGTTACGGTCTCACTTGGCTTGCCAGGTCTTCTCAAGCACAGCATTTCTCCAAAGGTCTCGGTCAGTTGTCATTGCCTCGGTGAAGCCCAATGTTTGAAGGTTGTGCTTCACCACCTCATCCCAGGTCTTCCTGGGTCTACCTCTTCCACAGGTTCCCTCTATTGCTAGGGTGTGCACTTTTTCACACAGATGTCCTCATCCATATGCAACACATGACCAGTGAATATTTTAACCTAAATCATGGAATAGTGTTTAACAGTTTACATGGCAATTATTATAGGACCTCTTCCCAAGACTAGACCACAGATCTCTTTGACTGAGGTTAAATAATAAAAAAATGAAAAAAAAGAGAAAAAAATTCTAACCAACCATTTTTCATCTTTCAGAAGTAGAGAGATAAATCGTGATATAACCTGTAGTGAAATATATAGATAGTACACTGTTTGATGTGGCTGCATGTTATGTTATCACAAGAGTTTATACAGAGATGAAAGAATAAATATAAGATCTATACATTTACTACATAAAAATATAATTCTTCTTTCAATCATAATACATAGAATCAAATTGTAGTAGTTAGCTGAACGAAGTAATCTGATGCATGAAAGTGCAGAGATAGGAAGTGTAAAACAGTGAAGTGACGGCTCTCAGTCATATCAGCTATGAAGCATAGAGAAATAGATGGACATAGCAACGATGTAAATGGCTCTAAGTCTAATCAACTAAGAAAAGCTGGGTTGGCAAGCTGTTTTTATCAATGGAATGCTAGACATTCTACAAACTTCCAAAAGAAACGCCAAGCTTCTTGAATAATTAAAAATTAAGTTTCGTGGTATTGATGTTTCAAGAAACTTAGGAAGGGAGATTACTCTATGATCCTTCTTGCAAGGGAGATCATTCAACTATTTATCTATACCTCTACAAACCTATTTGAAACAAACATATAATCAAACATTCCATCTGCGTTTACTTTCAACACAAGGAATAATAACTCAGACAAAACATCCAAGGTAAACAAGTTTGAAAACATTTTCTTGTGAATCTTATCTATAAAAGGCAGATTTTCTCTGTGTGTGTGTGTGTGTGTGTGTGTGTGTGTGTATGTTTAAAATTCATACGTTTACAAAATTCCAAATTTCTTGGATTAAAGAATTGGAATTAATATTCTAAATACAGTAAGTTAGGTCACAGCGATCTTTGAAGCAGTTGACAATGATGCTGCTACACCAGTCTTTGGGTATGACTCCCTCATGTACAACCTGGTTAACTATATGGGTGATTAGGCCATAACCCACACCACCTGATATTTTAAGCATCTCATCAGTGATTCCTGAGGGGCCTGGGGCTTTCCTGGTCTTCATGGCTTTACCTACCATGATACTGTCTATTTGGATTGTCAGTCCTCCTTTGGGATCCACAGTAGGCAGACTCTCTCTCCTCTCATGCATTGTCTACATCTAGTAGCCTTCCATAGTAGCATTTCCAAGCTTCTTTCTTTGCAGAATCAGTAACTGCAAGAAAATCACCATCCATGTGAACACACTTCTCCCCAACACACATACACACACACATGGATACAAATTAAAAAATGGACAGATTATTGTTAATGGCATCAAAACATTAATAAATTAGTTATGCAGATGTGGGTATAAATATAATTAAGTAGAAAACCAGGAGAAAGTTCATAATAGTTCTACATAGATAGGAGAGAGAATGGAGTGTACAAAGAGGAGATAGATGGTGGTGGGTAGTGGTCAGTTATAACAACAAGATAATGGCCATTCATTCGAAAGAGAATAAGGTGACACAGCAGAGTGTATGAAGCTATGAGCATATGTGACAGGGTTGAATAGCAAAGAAAAAGAAAAATAATTAAGAAGAAAAGACAAGAAAGGACAGGACAACAATCTCCTACTAAGTACACATTTGTCTAAACATCTAACTGCCAAAATGTTAAAAATCCTCCATATGTGCAAAAGCATGACAACTCCAGGAAAACTTTAAGCATAAAATGTAAATAACAATGAGGGCTAAAAGACAATCAAGTTAGAAGGGTATTAGTAGTGGTTACTGGAGTGCTATTATATAACGAATTAATAATCATATAAATAACCATGTCCAAAAGACATGAAAAACTGAAGTTGTAAGACCTGGTATCAGACTATTCAAAGGATAAAGTTGAAGAATCTGAAAAATTTCACCAGGGGAAGTGAATTAAAAACAAATCAGAAATAATAAATAATTTTCAAACTCAAGTGAAATATATCATTTGACCAATTCATTTCCTATACCCAAGTCTTGTTTACATAGATTACATGTAAACATCTCCCATCCTTTGATGCTGGATTTTAGGTTTGTGATCCAGTTTGAACATTAATCTATCTGTATTATATGCCTGTTGTCATATCATAGACCCATGGTCGAAGATCTGGGATCTCAATCACAACTACCACTCCACACTATACTGTGGCCATGTGCTGCAATTATACATTCCACTAGGGTCTTCCAAATTAATTGCTCAAAGTACATATGTATGATAAGTACATTTTCAGCTCATAATAGGGAGTTCAACTTCCTCGTGGATTTACAGAACTGCTACCATCACCAGAGTTTTTCAATCGTTTTCGCCCAACTTGACATTAATGTTTTTTACTGGTGTTGAGTAATGGCAGGAAAATTAGCCCAATGTGTTTTGAGCTTTTAGCAATATTCTCTTCAAAGACTGGAATGCTTTTGACCGTGAATCCATTTTGATTAGTGCTAACTTGAAGCTAAAGAACAACATGAACACAAAAAGAAAGCAAAAATACTAAAATAATCTGAGATGTTGATGGAATATTTTTAACTTGCCTTGTCAGGGTATTGGTGAGGTCCATATATGTTGTTGGCACGGATCATAATCACAGGTAACTATTAATAAGGAAAGTGAGAAATAATCATAATTGCAGGTAACTACTGGTGAAGAAGCAGTCATCATTTATGATTAGAGGTAACTTATAATGGTGAGGTTGGGTGAGAAACAATCATGTTCATTTGTTTTACGGTTGTTTTCCATACTAACATGGCTAGCGCTAACAGCACCATCCGAGCGTGATCATTGCCAGAGCAGCTGTCCGGCTTCCATGCTGGTGGCACGTAAAAAGCACCATTTGAGCGTGATTGTTACCAGCGTCACCTTACTGGCACGTGAAAAGTCATTTGAGCGAGGTCTATATATATATATATATATATATATATATATATATATATATATATATATATATATATATATATATATATATATATATATATATATCGATAGATAGATAGATAGATAGATAGATATATGAACGTAAGTTCATAAGATAATCGTTTATTCCTTTGTCATCTCTTTTTCTTATTACTGCTCTGCACTCGACTAAATCTTTGTTCAGAAGTATGCACATATTGAGTTGTACATCATGTTATTAGTATTGGCAATGCCAAGTGAAATACACACACACACACTCACACACATGTGTATATATGTTCTCATACAAGTTTTATAGAATTTCTGTCTATCAAATTCATTAAAAAGACACTGGTCAGTCCGGGGCAATAGTAGAAAGTACTCACTCAAGGATGTAACATTGGGGCTGAATCTAAAAAAAAACGTGTAGTTGTGAATACACCTTCTTAACTACACTGTCATGTCTGTGCCAAGGTAAATTGTTGGTGATGGTTTCAGTAGAAGCTGGACACCCACAATATCAACAAATATACACAGTAGGAAAAAATGCTTTTTACCTTGTAAGTTCTCCAGTATGACATCACAATGCACTCTGCTGCAGCTTTAGTTGCAGCATATGGATTGCTTGGTTGGAAACTGCTTTCCTCACAACATATCTTGTAATAAATATGGAAAGGAAATATTTCGATTAGCGTACATGCCTTGTAATTTCTAACATAGAAACAAAGCCTCCCATTTTAAGGGATATTATGATACATTATATATGAGCGGGACGGGATCGTTGCCAGTGCCCCTGGACTGGCTCATGTGCGGGCGACACATGAAATCTTCCAAGCGGGATCATTGCCGGTGCCCCTGGGCTGGCTCTTGTGCGGGTGACGCATGAGGTTTTTCAAGCGAGATCGTTGCCAGTGCCCCTGGACTGGCTCTTGTGCTGGTGACACATGAAATTTCTTCGAGCGAGATTGTTGCCGGTGCCCCTGAACTGGCTCTTGTGGGGTTGTTGTGGAATTTTCGAGCGGGATCGTTGCTGGTGCCCCTGGACTGGCTCTTGTGCGGGTGACACATGAGGTTTCTCGAGCGAGATGAGCGTGGTCGTTGCCAGTACTGCCTGACTGGCCTTTGTGCGGGTGACACGTAAAAGCACCCACTACACTCTCTGAGTGGTTGGCGTTAGGAAGGGCATCCAGCTGTAGAAACACTGCCAAATCAGATTGGAGCCTGGTGTAGCCATCTGGTTTCACCAGTCCTCAGTCAAATCGTCCAACCCATGCTAGCATGGAAAGCGGACGTTAAACGACGATGACGATGACGACGATATTAACCTTGATATTTGATTTAGCTTTATTTTATTGACATAATAATACTGAAATGCAAAATTGGTCCAGGAGGAATTTGGACTCAGAAGACAAAGGAGTGCTCGGTAAATATTGCAAGACAATTTGTTTGGTACTCGATGATGTCAATCCATTTTCAAGTAATGTTAACCTTACTAATTTTATTTGAAATGCAGTAAACTAAAACAATATTTCAAATATACACCCTAAAACTGAGAGTAATTATCTAAGAGAAGTAAAATCTTAAAAGTTTTGGTTGTGTATGTATATGTATGAGGACATGGATGACTAACGGGATAGGGTACTGGATAATCAACAATAAAGTTTATAGCTTGAATTACATTACTGATATTGTATCATGTCCATGTCCAAGATATCTCACTTTCAAATTACCTTGTCTTCTTTGATATAAGCAGGTACAACAGCTTTCATTTCACTGCTCTTCATGGTGACAACACTACCCAATTGATAAGTGCATTTCTATCTCATAATAGTGACTTCGATTTCCTTGTGGATTTACAGAATTGCTACTATCACACTGGAATTTAGCCTCAGACCAGAGTTTCTTAATCATCTTGGCCCAATTTGCCATTGGATTTGGCATGTGTCATGAATAATTTTTGAAAACTTTATGTAATGACAAAGAAATTGATCCAAAGTATTTCCAGCTTTTAGCAATATTCTATTCAAAGAAGGATTCTGTTCATTTTATTCTCAAGATAAAGCTGGTTTTCAGAGATTCCTGATGTTTCTCTTTGAAAGTTTTCTGAGTAATGTGATTTTACTAAATATGCATATTTCGTAATAATCTGTGAGAACACATGAAATTAATGTTTTTTTTTTTTACTGAAGTCTTCAGTTCAGTAACACTGAACAATTCTAATGTTAATGGATTTGCTAAATTTAGATTTTAATTTGTAAACATGTTTTATGAAATGTGTATAATATTCTACAGGAAACTATGCTTGTGTATCCTCTTGATTCAACAACAATATTTGCTCTGATTGCAACATTATTCATGAGACAATTTGTAGGACTGATTTTATAAAACAAAAGGAAAAAGATGTAGCAGAATTTCAAGCCTGTTGTTTTATTTCTGAAATAGCTTAAATCTGTTGAATTAATAATTATGATCACTTTTAATTAATATCAATGTCAAAAAACTCACTTCATTATGTGCACCACCATATATCTCATCTGTGCTCATGTGGAAAAATAATTTTATATTCAGATCTTTAGCAGCATTTATGAGAACATGGCTTCCATAAACATTTGTCAATGAAAATTTCAGGGGATTTTCAAATGACAAATCTGAAAAATCAAAAGAAAAAGGAAAAAGTACAATAAAACATATTAGGTGTTGTGTTAGTCAGTATTATAAATAAATATTGGGAGTGCATGAAAGGTTGAATGAAGAGAGGGTAGAACAAACAGCCAAGAAATCAGTGGTACATATTGATCAAGATGTTTAACTCATGGAGTGTACCTTACTCTTAGAAAATACCACATGTTGATACTGATCATCGTTGTAAGCAAACGCAGTACTATCAAAAGAATGATTGTTTTGTTAGCTTTTGTTTTTATTACTGTAATCAAATCCTAACATGCGCCTTTATATCTTTTATTATCAAGTACACATACACTCTCTCACACACACATACATACACACATGCACCAAATTAAAAAAAAGGTGGTTTATTAGCAATTAGAACCTAAAGTGTTGTTTATACTTTTACAGATTTGGAAATAAGCACACGTTTTCAGTGGTTTTCTTATAAGACTGACAGAGGTAGTTGAGTTTAACCCGAGGCGTTAAGTATTGCTGATGAGGATTAAGATGGTCTACATCAAAATCCGAAATCGCAATCCAATTATGTACACTGGGGACTCACGTCCATTTGTCAGTCACTTGAAACAGTGCATTTGTGGTTTTGAGTTGGTTTAACTCTTATCATTAGCAAAAGTGGTGCTAGTCACTACCCTCTGTCACTTTTGTGACCTCTTTCTCTCTTTATATACATACATATATTCTCCTTTATATATATGTATTCTTCCTCACATTTGGATTTTTATGTATTCTCTCTCCCACTTGGATTTGAAATGTTGCCAAATTTATAATATGTCTTTTCTACAGTAATTTTCTGCATTTTCATGCAGCTGAAGATTGCTCTTCATATTGCATTTAATGTAATGCTCGCATTACTTAAATAAATTGGAGTAGCATGAAACGTGTGTACTGCAATCACCTTTGAAATCCGTGTTGCTTATTTTTTGATTTTGATCACCTATCCTTTTGGGATACGATATTCGGGTGCCTACGCATAAGTACCATATTCAACCTTGAATCTATATCTAAACCGTCTACATATATATATATATATATATATATATATATATATACTTTATATACATATGCACACACACACACACACACGACAGGCTTCTTTCAGTTTCCATTTACCAAATCCACTCATAAGACTTTCATTTGCCTGAGGCTATAGAAGACACTTGCTCAAGTTGCTATGCAATGGAACTGAACCCAGAACCATGGGGTTGGGAAGCAATACTTTTCACACCACACTAGTCTATGTATGTGTGTGTGTGCATGTTTGTTACTTCATTCCTTGTGTGTCACTTCTAGTCATTTGACCTCCACCATTTTCAACATGACTTAAGACAGGACAACACATATTTCTTAATCTCTCACATTTTTCTTTCTTTCCTGTACACATTTTCTTTCTTTTAGATAATTTTCGAAGACGAACTTAAGCTCAGAATGTCAGACACTTCCACTTTCTTAATCACTCATTGAGAGTTAAACTAATAACTAATACAATGTATTAATTTTTGTCTTGAACATATATGTGCATGGGTTTGTATGAGCATATACACATATATGCATATAAATACATTATAAATACACACACGCACACACACATATAATTAACAACAATGGAGTAGGCAGTGTTAATACAGAATTAATTTAACATTTACATGTCAACAAAAGCCAAGTACAAAGGTAATATACATATATATATATATATATATATATATATATATATATATGTATGTATGTATGTATGTATGTATGTATGTATAAAGAGAGAAAAGGATAAAGAGACCAATGGCAAAGATAGAATTATATTTTATGGATAAAGTCTTACAGCTGTTTCAGGGAAAAGCCAATGTATCCCTTCATCGGAGACGGTAATAGTAGAAGAATGAATTATTACATCTATAGGAGGAGAGTTGTAGTAAGACGTGAGAGCGATGTGCTGAAAAAAGAACAAAGAAGAAACAGTACTTGGAGTGGAGCTTCATTCCAGCAGTAAACATCCATGTAAAGAATCCTTGTGGGCATTTTCCGGAGTTGATTGTAGGAGCAAAGGTGGATATATATCATATCATGTCCAGTGTACTCTGTGCGTTGTTTACTCAAAGGATAGCCCAAATCAAGTGAGAGATGTGTGTAGGGTTAAGAGGTCAAGACAGGAAGGGAAGGGGGAAAGAAGCAATTCAAGTGAGGAACAGTAGTGAGCAGTTGTATGGTCAGTTATTCTCACGTCTTACTACAACTCTCCTCCTATAGATGTAATAATCCATTCTTCTACTATTACCGTCTCCGATGAAGGGATACATTGGATTTTCCCTGAAACAGCTGTAAGACTTTATCCATAAAATATATTTCTAACTTTGCCATTGTTCGCTTTATCCTTTTCTCTCTTTATACATACACACGCTAATACATGACCTATGTTATATACCCCACTCTTGTTTATACAATGAATGGGGCAAAACTAGTCGGTATACAGCACTTACTTGGTATGACCTGTATCTTTGGGTTTGGTTGAATCCAATACCCTTCATAACCTTATTATATATATATATATTTTAGGCCACCCTGTATATATATATATATATATATATATATATATATATATATATATACACAGGGTGGCCTAAAAGTAGGTTTACAGTTATTACATAGGCACTTTAAATTTCTTTTAAAACATTTTATTACATTTAAATTTCTATCTTACAAACTGAAAAGGGAGTGTGTTGTGTTCTTGAGCAAGACACTTTATTTCACGTTGCTCCAGTTCACTCATCTGTAGAAATGAGTTGCGATGTCACAGGAGCCAAGCTGTATCGGCCCCTTTGCCTTTCCTTTGGATAACACTGGTGGCGTGGAGAGGGGAGGCTGGTACGCATGGACGACTGCTGGTCTTCCATAAAAACTTGTGCCTCAGAGGATGACTTTCTAGGTGTAATCCCATGGTCAGTCATGACCGAGGGGAGTCTCAGCAACCCTGTACCTCTTCTACTGCATGATGCCTGTTTCTGTCCCTTTATCATACTTTAACTTCTCATTATCTGGCATCAAGCACCCTCCCTTAATACTATACCGCCACCACCAGTTGAAGGGTCTTGTCTTACATGTTACTTGGTGACCTCACTAGTGCTGGTGTCACATAAAAGGTACTCAGTACAATGCGTGAGGTCGTTGGTATTAGGAAGGGCAGTCAAAGCAGACATGTGAGCTTGATGCAGTTCTCTGGTTCATTGGTTTTTGTCAAACCATCCAGCCCATATCAGCATGGAAGTGGTAAAGACCCCTTCAGTCATGAATGACCATGGGATCGCACCTAGAAAGTTCCCCTCCAAAGTATAAGACTGCTAAAAATGTTTTATGGAAAGCCAGCAGTCACCCATGCATACCAGCCTCCCCTCTCCACAACACCAATGTTATCCAAAGGAAAGGCAAAGGCCGATACAGCTTGGCACCAGTGACGTCATGATTCGTTTCCACAGCTGAGTGAACTGGAGCAACATGAAATAAAGTGTCTTGTTCAAGAACACAACACACAATTTGGTCCAGGAATCGAACTCACAACCTCATGATTGTGAGCCACTGAGTCATGCAACATGGAAAATGTATATAAAAAACCAATGATGATGATGACAAGCTGTATTTTATAAGATATATCCACATACCGACATGCGATTCAGCAGCAAGATGGAGGATAGTGTCAATGTTGTTGTTTTTAAGTGCATCGTATACAGTTTGAGGATCACAAATATCTCCCTGAAAAAAAGCAACAAGAAATCAAAATTTTAGTTATTACATCAGAGATTTGAACCGGGTTGATTTGATTGGATATATGGGTGACAACACTACTTTCACTTTCTGTTTCACTTTAAGATTAAGAGTAATAGCCTGAACTGTAAGATTCTTCTCTCCTCGTGGAAACTGCATTTTTTTTTTTTATCACTTAGTCAAGAAGAAGTGCAGTCTTCATGACCTTTTTCAAAACCTTATTAGACAAAAATAGCATTACACTGTAGAACAAGGCTGGGAGAATCCATCTCAATGACTTTCATACTCTCCATTCACTCAGTTTCACTCTTTTTTTTTTATCTATTAATCATGAGGGAAGAGCAGTTCCCATGACCCTTCATAAAACCCCCAAGACTAAAGGAAGGAAAGGAAAGACGTATATCATGAAACCAGAACCTTAGCCTGAATGCTTGCAACAGAGTGGACCCCACTAAAGAGTCTCGAGGATTAAATGATGGTGTTAGACTGGGTGATGGATTATGTCAACCACATGAATAGGCCACAGCAGAATTTGAACTGAAGAATGCAAACAGCAAGAACAGACATTCCAAAGCAGCTCATTTGACACTCTAATGATTCTACTGGTCCACAACCTAAGGTTCATGCTTCATTGACACTGGAAGATGTGAAGCAAAGCTGACTTTCGTAGGAATTGATCTCAGAACTCAAAGAACCAGAATAAATGTCAAGGCATTTCAGCCAACACACTAATGTTTTCTTCTATATCCCTATATCATAGTGTGTGTGTGTGTGTGTGTGCAAATGAAGATGGTGAAGTAACCTATTATGTATATGTTAAATTATTCGTGGTATCACTTACCTCAATAAATTTGTAGTTGGGTTTTGTGCAGAGATGCTCAAGAGGTTTCAATGAAGAACAGTAATTCAACTGCAAAAAGAAAAACTTAAATATATTTATCTATCTATACACACACACACACACACACATATACATATATATATAAGTATATATATATATATATATATATATATATATATATATATATATATATATATATATATATATATAAAATACACACACACTGGTTGAGCTGAGTATCCTGTTGTTGCAGGGTAATTTCCACAATAGAATGCCTTAACAGATGTTCAGAATAGCACACCTGCACAAGGAGGATTTTCTCCATTTTGATAGGGATTTTTCAAATGTGTTTTTCAACACAGCATTGCAAAAAAGTTTTAGGAAATTTATGCAATCATCTTTTTAACCCTTCTTTTCCAGACACCAATTTTGTTCAATTTGTTTTTGCACTATAAACTTAAAAACAATGGGGGACACTTTCTTGGTGAAAAAAAAAAAAAAAGACATTTTTGAAACTTTCTGAATTTTGTCAAACACCTTTCCCCAAATTTGTACTGATTTTGGCATTTTTTTTTCTGCACTATGCACAGTCTTGTAGGTACTTCCAGTTAACCCCTATGTTACATGGCTGTAACTCCACCTCCTTCTCATTAAACACTTTAGTTAGGATGTCTCTAAATCTTTGATTATCCAAAGGATCCTTAAGCTTCCATATCTTTCTTTTTCAGCTTGGTCTGGTTCTTGAAATCCTTCTAACCTGTAGTCTGAAATCACCAATGACTAACCTATGCAGAGAGGTACATTCTTCACTCGGGAAAGTCTATGCATTTTAGAGCAACCATGTATCTTAGTTTCTGGTGAGAATGTAGTCAATCTGACTAGCTTGCCTACCAAATTGATAGGTTATCAGGTGACAGGCAGCCCTCCTGAAGTTGCTGAACTTGCTGATGACAGAGTTCTGGTGACAAACACAGTAAGGGAAGCAGAGGAATTGATGCAGGAGGTGGAGACTGTATTGATGAGTGAGGGGCTGAAAATGAATGAGAATAAGATGAAGTATCTGGTAAAGAACATTAAGTCAGAGAAGATTATGAATGTAGGCGGGAAGCCACTAGAGTTGGTCGAGGACTTCCTGTAGCTGGGAGTAAAGATTGGGAACACAGAGGATAATATACATATATGTTTAGAAAAATCCAAGAAGTATACAAGAAAATAATTTAAGTTTTTGCTAATAAAATAGAAGAAAATGTTTCTTACTTTATCATAATTAACAATGAAGTATTCTGGATATTTCTCCACAAGATGGATCACAAGATGGCTACCACTACAAAAATAAAACAAAATATTAATAATAGTTTCAAATTTAGGTATAAGATCAGCAATTTAGATAGAGGGGTTTAGTTGATTACATCAACTGATCCTTTTTGAACTCAAAAATTAAAGAGGCAGAAGAAATGACACCAAGTGCTAGGTTGACAGGTGATGGAGACAATACAAAGACAGACATAAAGTGTGGAGATTTATGTTAAGTAGAATGATTTAAAAAAAAAAATTAAAATGTAAGTAAACAGGAATGGCTGTGTGGTAAGTAGCTTGCTTACCAACCACATGGTTCTGGGTTCAGTCCCACTGCATGGCACCTTGGGCAAGTGTCTTGTACTATAGCCTCGGGCCAACCAAAGCCTTGTGGGTGGATTTGGTAGACGGAAATTGAAAGAAGCCCGTCGTATATATATATATATATATATATATATATATATATATATATATATATATATATATATATATATATATATGTATATGTATGTGTGTGTGTGTTTGTCCCCCCTCCACCAATATCGCTTGACAACTGATACTGGTGTGTTTATGTCCCCGTAACTTAGCGGTTTGGCAGAAGAGACCGATAGAATAAGTACTAGGCTTACAAAGAATAAGTCCTGGGGTCGATTTGCTCGACTAAAGGCGGTGCTCCAGCATGGCCACAGTCAAATGACTGAAACAAATAAAAGAGTAAAAGAGTAAAGAGTATAGTATACAAACATGTTGATGACAAAACAGCCCTTCTGATACAGGAGGATGTCTATTTTGGGGCCACACCAGGAACTGCACAAATCCTAAATCAACCTGATTACTAAGGGCAGATACCCTCTCCAACAGTCATTCTCTGACCTACAGGTGTAATTTTAGAGTGATTCAATCCACTCTTGCCATTTCTGCCACTCTCACCCGACCTTCAAAAACTCACTCATGGATAGCTACTCCCTCTCTATGCTTACCTTCCTTTTTAAGTTGATAAGAGCTTAACCAAAGAGGAAAGCATTTGTTCTCAGCCCTCTTAAAACTTGTCCACCACACAACATTTTTGGCAACAGCTACCACACAGAAGACTACCTTCCCTGCCCAGTTTATGATGGGCAGTGGATCAATCTTCAAAAAGGACTTGGCTGACAGCTGGAATTATCCTACACACATCAGCAGCTGCTCGAAGTAATTCCACAAGTCAGACACTGAACAAATGTGTAGAGAATGGTTTCATCACTCTCAGATAGGTGCATTTCAGATTGGTTCATCTGATGATACTTCTCTGCTTGCAGAGTTTATCTCAAACTAGTAGCACTATCAGGTGAGAGACTTCTGGAAGTTATCTACAGGAATCTCTGATCAGAAACTATTCTGAAACAAAGACAAGTTCGTTCATGACACTCAGTTTCTTCGAAAATATCATCATTCTTCCCTTCTACTAAACCTCTGTAAATTGCTAAAGTGGAACCACCACTGATCCTATTGTCTGGCTGATATAGGTTGGTAAGTGTCTGACAACACTCAAGGTATAACCATCTTTATCTTCATACAAATTTGGGATGTGAGATTGATCAATACTTGGTAGCATAAGAGAAGCTAATTCTTTTGAAAGCAAAATAGTTACATGTTGCCACATTTCAAGCAAGCACATACCAGTTGAATTTGTAGTAACGCCGTGCGCATGCGTAGTCTCATGCATGCGTGGAATTAAACAAGCAAGCGTTCCCGCTTTAATCTTTCTCTTTTTCGGTTGGCCGACCATGAGCACGGACGTGTCAAGAGTGTCTCTAATACTCCAGCCTGGAGACAGTCTCTTTACGTGTTAAGCTGTCTCTCTACATCTTTCGGACTTACACTCGACAGCTCGCTCACAACTACAGAATAACGTCTCAACAACTATGCTCATACACAACAGAAGCTGTAACAACAAGAACTAAAGATGTATATATTTACCACCTGAATAAGTGTTGTTTAAGTTGATGGTCTGGAGTTCAGCGTTCCGTTATATTCTAATTTTATAGTAGGAAAGTCAGGTATACATCTAAAGATGTATAACCCACTTTCTACTAAAAATTCATAGAATAAAAACACTAAGTTCAAAACTGAAGTATTTTCTAGCTATGACACTTTAATCTAGTTTATTCTCTTAGATTTTCCAGTCAATGCCATTTTATCAGTATGTGATCTATTGTTTTAAAAATATTGTACTGCTTCACTGTGACAATATTGTGATGCCATACTTTCTTAGTACTGTTGATTCAAACTAATAATATATATATAGACTAAAGAAAATTACACTGAGATGCAATAACAGCCAAGTGAGTGACATCATAGTCAAGATACGGAGGAGGGGATTCAATTAATCAAGATATTTTTATGTTTTTTGCTTGCTGAGTTTGATACAAAGTGCAGTACCCAGAACCTTTGAGGGCTTTTTGAGACTATTGAGCTTTTAACATTCTATTTAAACTGCTGCAGATCAACACCTACAGAAAAGACATAAGCAAAGAGAAGATTCTAAAAGATCAATGTTCTGAGCAAGAAGGACAGGGAAATTGGTTAGGTGTTAGACTGAAGGGGTTCAGAGTAACAATAGTGATGAAAAGTAGAGAAACAAGTGGGTTGGAGGTGCACAAGTGAAGGAGATATGAGATCAACCAGCTCTGGGGGAAAAAAAAACATTTTAGTATTCTTTTTCATTATCTTAGTCATTTAACTTCCTGTGGAGCGTAGGATGCCAACAAGAGGAATCTTTATCCCTAGGTGTGGCAGCCTGCCAGTGCTTCAATTTCTGTGGATCTTCTCCATGTTGATTTTGGTCAGCCATGTTTGTGTCTCCCTTAGTGTGCACATTGGAGGGCTTGCTTTTATAATATTGGAAACAGGTTTCCATAGGATGTATCACAGCCAACCCCATTTCCTTTTCTTTTAGTATAGCATGCTATATCACATATTCATTTAAGATTAATATTTATTTTGGGTCTCACAAAAGTAATGACAAGTGACTGAGACCTTGGCGATATGCTGTGCTTGAGAAGATTCGTCAAGCCAAGTGAAATCATAGTTGTGGCCGTTACCAGTGTCATTGTAGTCAAGGCTATTGCTAGTGTCATGTAAGTGGCACGTAAAAGTCACCCGTTACACACTTGCAGTGGTTGGTGTTAGGAAGGGCAGCCAGCTGTAGAAAACATGCCAAATCAGATTGGAACCTGGTGCAGCCCTCTGGCTTACCAGTTCCAGTCAAACCATCTAACCTATGCCAGCATTGAAAGCAGATGTTAAACGATGATGATGATGATTTAATATTGATAAAATAATAAATATGAAATAAATTGAAGGTGTTTACCCAAAAATATGCTGTTGTTCCAGCTATAACCATCTCACCTTTATGCATATTCATGACTACATTATGTAATGTGTGGTTGTATTTTTTAAGATGGTTGTGTGTGATTTGAAGAAATTTAGCTGTTATTTTGAGCAGTATGAGCAACCACATAGAGTACACTCATTAGCTTGGAGACAAGTACAAATATAACCATAATATGTTGTTGTTGGCACTCCGTCGCTTATGACGTCGAGGGTTCCAGTTGATCCGATCAACGCAACAGCCTGCTTGTGAAATTAACGTGCAAGTGGCTGAGCACTCCACAGACACGTGTACCCTTAACGTAGTTCTCGGGGAGATTCAGCGTGACACAGAGTGTGACAAGGCTGGCTCTTTGAAATACAGGTACAACAGAAACAGGAAGAGGAAGAAAGAGTGAGAGGAAGTTGTGGTGGATGAGTACAGCAGGGTTTGCCACCATCCCCCTGCTGGAGTCTCATGGAGCTTTAGGTGTTTTTCGCTCAATAAACACTCACAACGCCCGGTCTGGGAATCGAAACCGCGATCCTATGACTGTGAGTCCGCTGCCCTAACCACTGGGCCATTGCGCCTCCTATAACCATAATATACCTTAGTGGTTAATTCTAGCCAAGAAAAGTAGGGGAAACAAATTAAGGATTTCATCATCATCATCATCGTTTAACGTCCGCTTTCCATGCTAGCATGGGTTGGACGATTTGACTGAGAACTGGTGAAACCGGATGGCAACACCAGGCTCCAGTCTGATTTGGCAGTGTTTCTACAGCTGGATGCCCTTCCTAACGCCAACCACTCAGAGAGTGTAGTGAGTGCTTTTACGTGTCACCTGCACGGAGGCCGGTAGTCGGTACAAGACACAATGCACAATATGACATAGAGAATAATTTTCTTTAATTGATAGAGTAAATAGTCACTGAATGTCAACTTATTTTAAATGAAGTTACTTTGATCTCTGAATAGCAAATATAATACAAAAGGAATTAAAAATAGAACATACACAAAGCCAGCTCCACCAGTGACAAAAAGCCTACGTTGGAATATATTGAGTGAGTCAACTGAAAGAGGAAAAAGATAACAATTAAAGCATATTTATGCATTTGGATGTTACCTGTCACACAGCACGTAATGTTACGTAGTTATTATGATAAAATTTTACTTTATTCGAACTCCAGTGTTTATACAAAAATAATGAAATGAAAACCAATTTTTAAAATAAATATTTATCAAATTTCAATAAAATGAAATAAAAGACATTTTTTATTTACGTATTTGTATTAAGCTTACATTATCAATAAGAATAATACTGTTTAACTATTAATTTATTAAAAACTAGCTTAAAAGCTGCACTCCGTGTGGACTTTCAGGCTAACTCTTGCAGAGGGCTAATTGGGCTTGTAGCCCAAAACTGTTGTTGGCACTCCGTCGCTTACGACGTCGAGGGTTCCAGTTGATCCGATCAATGGAACAGCCTGCTCGTGAAATTAACGTGCAAGTGGCTGAGCACTCCACAGACACGTGTACCCTTAACGTAGTTCTCAGGGGTGTTCAGCATGGCACAGTGTGACAAGGCTGACCCTTTGAATTGCAGGCACAACAGAAACAGGAAGTAAGAGTGAGAGAAAGTTTTGGTGAAAGAGTACAGTAGGGTTCGCCACCATCCCCTGCCGGAGCCTTGTGGAGCTTTAGGTGTTTTCGTTCAATAAACACTCACAACGCCCGGTCTGGGAATCAAAACCGCGATCCTATGACCGCGAGTCCGCTGCCCTAACCACTGGGCCATTGCGCCTCCACAGCCCAAAACTAGAGAGAGCTAAAAAGCATGACTAAAATGTCTACAATGATGAGATACCAGCTGGTTATGAAATTATGTGGGTAGCAGCAGCGGTCATATGTGACATGGAGGAGGTGGTGTTGATATTACAAATGAGAAAAAAAGAAACCATCAAATGGAAAGGCCAGACGCTCGAGATGGTCATTCAAGCGTCGAACGAAATGCTAGAAAATTTGCCCAATAGGGTGTTTGTAGGGGAGGGGCTAACTATGAGAGTAGCCATTGAGGGACGTAGGCCTCGTTGCTTCAAATGTGGAGAAAAGGGTCACGTCTGCTCAAAGTGCATGAAAAAGAAAGATGAAGCCCCCTCCCAAAAAGCTGCAAAGGTGGTAAAAGGAAGAAAGGAAAAGCCAGAAAATACAACAGAAATGGAAGAGGGAACAATGGCAGAAAAAAAAAAACAGATAAGAGCGATGAAATAGAGTATACCACAGTATTGTACAAAAGAGAAAAAAGCACAAGTCTCAGAGTCCCCTCCCCAAACAAAAAAAATCAGTTAAGCACAGAACAGAGACACAAAGCAAAATTCCCCAAACCAACCCCATGGTGAAACCTTTTACCAAACCCCTCCCCAAAACACAAGAAAGAATTGTTTCATACATGGAAAAAAATGAGCCGTTGTCTACCATCATAAGAGCGCACCACAAGGCTCGAGTTTTCAAAATAACTAAAGATACGCCCCTAAATATTAGATTCGTAAAAATGGACACGGGCCTATTTTTGGAACTGAAGGGAAGGTATCCAGAGGATATCAGAGACGTCAGCTTTGAAATGGCCATTCTAGATGTGACCCACAAGAGTAAACAGTCCTTCAGGTTGCTGGCTGTCTATGCTCCTAAGGAGTGTAGGCAGTCTGGTTTTTATCGAGACTTAGAGCACTTTCTAGTGACGTCAAAAACGGTAGTTCTGTTAGGAGACTTTAACACTATCCTCGATGCACAGGTGGATAGTGTTGGCTCAACTCATAGGAGGGGAAATCCTGGCCTCAAGGGTCTACTAGAGAGCTATAATCTAGTAGACCGTTACAGACTGGATAAGCCGAGTGTTCCACATTGGACGTGGAGTAATAACGACGGATCACATAAATCTTATATAGACAGGGTATTCATTAGAGAAAGAGATTGGAATACTTTTAGTTGTCCACAATTTTGTATTGTACCTTACACAGATCACAAATTTGTGACATGTGAGGTGCGTATAGTTAAATGTCATAGCCAGGGACCCAGGTACTGGAAGATGAATAAGTCTATTTTGACTTGTGAAGCCTTCCGTGCCCAAATTAAGGAATTAGTACAGAGGGCACTATGTGGCGCCATCATTAATAATAGATGGTAGCACACCCTCAAGAGAGCCATTTGTTTAGAGTCTATTAGATTTAGCAATCAGCTAAGTTTAGATAGATCGAGAATAGAAAGGGAACTAGTTAAGAATTTAGATGAGGTTATGGAATCTAGGGCTGGAGTGCTGGCGGTGAGAACAGTCTTGTGCCATCACCTCAAAGCATTTTGCCTGGTTGTTTGGGCAGAGTGACATGCTTGAGCATGGGGAGTCCCTAAAGGGCTTCCTCGCTGGTGGGCTGCGATTCTCAGCACGTGAGGCAGAATGCTGTGAAGGCCCAATTATACCTACGGAGGTAAAAGAGGTGTTGGCCAAGTGTGCTTTTACGTGTCACCCGCACGAAAACGGCCACGCTCGAAATGATGTCTTTTATGTGCCACCCACACAAGAGCCAGTCCAGAGGCACTGGCAACGATCTCGCTCGAAAACCCTACAAGGCCAGTCAGGCGGTACTGGCAACGGTCACGCTCAGGATGGTACATCTTATGTGCCACCTGCACAAGAGCCAGTCCAGAGGCCCTGGCAACAATCTCACTTGGCTTGCCGGGTCTTCTCACGCACAGCACATTTCCAAAGGTCTCGGTCAGTAGTCATCGCCTCGGTGAGGCCCAATGTTCGAAGGTCTTGCCTCACCACCTCAGCCCAGGTCTTCCTGGGCCTACCTCTTCCACGGGTTCCCTCAACTGTTAGGGAGTGGCATTTTTTCACGCAGCTATCCTCATTCATTCTCACCACATGTCCAAACCAGCGCAATCGTCTCTCTTGCACACCACAACTGATGCTTCTTATGTTCAGCTTTTCTCTCAAGATACTTACACTCTGATGGGTATGCACATTTACATTACACATCCAGCGGAGCATACTGGCTTCATTCCTTGCGAGCTTACGCATGTCCTCAGCAGTCACAGCCCATGTTTCACTGCCATGTAGCATGGCTGTTCGTACACATGCGTCATACAGTCTGCCTTTTACTCTGAGTGAGAGTCCCTTTGTCGCCAGCAGAGGTAAGAGCTCTCTAAACTTGGCCCAGGCTATTCTTATTCTAGCAGTTACACTTTCAGCGCACCCACCCCCACTACTAACTTGGTCACCCAGATAGCGGAAGCTATCGACTACCTCTAGTTTTTCACCCTGGAATGAGATAGAAGTTGTTTCCTGTTTGTTTACAGTGTTTATTGCACCTGAACATCTGCCACATACAAAAACTAACTTCGTAGTTAATCTGCCTTTGATATTGCTGCACCTCTTATGTGTCCATAGCTTGCACCGGGTACATCTTATAGAGTTACTACCTACTCCTTTACTGCATACTGAGCAGGGCCATCTACCTGAAGGGGTTTGTGTTTTATCTACCTTCCTACTTATTAGGATTTTGGTTTTTGCTAGGTTGACTCTAAGGCCCTTCGATTCTAGTCCTTGCTTCCACACCTTAAACTTCTCCTCTAGTTCTGATAGTGACTGCGCAATTAGGGCAAGGTCATCAGCATAGAGGAGCGCCCAGGGGCAACCTGTCTTGAATTCCTCTGTGATCGCTTGGAGGACTATGATAAATAGGAGGGGGCTGAGGACAGAACCTTGGTGGACCCCTACCTTTACCCGGAATTCATTACTGTACTCATTTCCAACGCTCACCTTACTGACAGCATCTCTGTACATGGCTCGCACAGCTCTTACTAACCATTCTTCTATTTCAAGTTTCCTCATTGACCACCAGATAAGGGATCGGGGGACCCTGTCAAAGGTTCTCTCCATGTCAACGAAGGCCAGGTACAGAGGTTTATCCTTGGCTAGATATTTCTCCTGCAGCTGTCTCACTAGAAATATGGCATCAGTGGTGCTTTTACCTGGCACGAACCCAAACTGCATCTCATCTAAATTGATTCGCTCCCTAATTAGTTGGGCTATGACCCTCTCCGTAACTTTCATAACCTGATCTAACAGCTTGATGCCTCTGTAATTATTAGTATCTAAAGCATCACCTTTACCTTTGTAGCAGTTTACTATGGTGCTGCTACACCAGTCATTGGGTATGACTCCTTCGTGTATCACCTGGTTCGTAATACGGGTGACTAGGCTGTAGCCAACACTGCCAGATATTTTGAGCATCTCTGCAGTGATTCCTGATGGGCCGGGGGCTTTCCCTGTCTTCTACACACATACATAGATGTGTATATAATGTATATATCCGCATTTCACATGTATACATTCATCGACGTGGAATTTACCGGTTAACTACTACATTAAGATTAAATCTGGGTCATTTTCTAACCGCATGGATATATAAGACAGCAGTATAGTGCGAATGCCCCATTCACCGATATACACCTACAGGGTTTTACCCCCCAGACTTTGGGAGGTCATAAGTAAAAGGACAGAATGAAGCGTTGGACCTTACCTTGCCGACCGCAGCGGGGTACACGATCGCTCCTAATCAGAACACGTCTTTCTCGTAACGTCGCTGTTTTCTCACTGGCCCCACGTGCTAGCCTTCGACAGCGTGTCACTGACTTCCGATCTGACCCTTCCGGTCTGGCTTCACCTCTGTTTGCCTCACCCCTCTCCACCACAACACATAGCTCGTCACAGCCCAAACACCACATTATATAAATTAATATATGAAAGCAATTATATCACCATTAAATAAAGGAAAAGACATTTAACAAAGCATTTCTTCTTTCTTTCTACTTCCTGCCTTCCTATAGAGAAGACGTGAATTTTTTTTGTCTCTCATTCACATCTAACTTCGCGTTCAAAATAATAATTTTTCTATCGTCTTGGCCTAACAGCCCTTACCGTTTGTTTTCACTGTTCTGTCTTGTTTTTACTGTCTTGTTCTCACTGTCCTGTTCTTATTTACACTTTCACCCTTCGCAAAAAATTACAAATTTAATTAATTAATTTGCTTTGCGGGAAAGACTGTTCCAACGAAGTCGTGTATTGTCCTTGCCTTCGAAACGCGGAGTAGATGGAACAGAGACAACTGAAGAAGGGAAATATTCTTTATGTTGCATGTCTCGTTTCTCTGTTTGTTTTTTTCGTTGTTCGAAAAAAAAGTTCGTTTTCTGTCTTCATCTTTATGTTTTCGTTTCTCATTGTGTTTAACGTTTTTGTGATGTCCTGTACCCATATATGCATGTATGTATACATATATATATATATGGATTTATGCATATATTTATATATTATTTATGTCATTATATACTTGTTTACTTTCTTAGTGTAGGCATGGCTATATGGTAAAGAAGAATGTTTCCTAACCATGTGGTTTCTGGTTTAATCTCACATGCAACATTTTGCCCCAAGCATCTGCTACTATAAAACCAGGTTGATGAAAGCCTTGAGAGTGAATTTGGTTGACAGAAACTGAAAGAAGCTTCTATTGTACATATGTGTATGTATCTGTCTGACTAACTATGTCTGTCTGTCTATTTACTTGGCTGTCTATCATTTTATATGTTTTAGTATACTAATATTAATGTTATACATAATATATATCTCATTGGTGATTGCCAAAATACAGGGGTAAGTTCTCTGCAAACAATTTGGTTTTCATTTCATAGCTGAAACTTTTTCTTCTTTACTTACCTCACTGATATCCATAATAAAAATACAATTGCAGAACCACAGTTAGCCAGTTAGTTCAGACGCACACACACACACACACACACACACAATGGCCTCTTACATAGTTTTATCCTGCAAGGACCAAACCTGGAACCATGTGGTTGCCAAGTATGGTTTTGATGAAGAATAAACAGAGCTTTACTGAATTTATAGATTACTGCTAGACAGATTAGATTGTGCAACAGAAAATTAGATTTTAGAGAGAATGCTGGTTTTGCAAGGTTTGGTTTGCCAAATGGCTGTTGAAGTGGAATAGAATTGTTATCACATTTGTGGTATTTGTTTCTAAGTACCAGTTGGTTGCCTTGGACACCATGGCCACCAAGATGTTGTTGAGATGTTCTTCATGAGCACTGTCATTTTGAGCTTTGGATCACTTTTGAAGGCCTTTCTCACAGCCAAACGGTTGACAACTTGAGCTTTGCCTGATTGCGGTCGATCTTTGAGGTCTTTCCCATTCTTGAGCCTCTCTGCGATGTTGAGCTGCTTGGTGATGTCAGACTTGTTGTGGCCCACACACAGGAGAGCTGAAATCTTGATTCTTTTTTGCTTCCATCCCAATATATGTGCACACAATGCAACATATTTAAAGTTCTATTTTCCCCAGCATGTTTTGATGACACATGCTGGAAAAGTAGAGCATTAATCATATTTCATGGCACCTTCTCTATCACACACGTTAACTCTCTAAAGATCAAAAGGCCAGTACAATGCACTCTTTGTGGTGTCGGTCTAAGTGAACTAAAAAGAAACTTGTTTTTAATGTGAACCAGTCTTTTCAGACTGACTAATGATGCAGTGATGCGTGAAGTCAGAGTTATTCTTTTACTAATTCAGCCAATGAACTATGGCCATGCTGGAGAACCACCTTCAAAGGTTCCAAATTTGGATTTGCTGTGGTAAGCAACAAATCTGTTTACTGTAGTAAACATATCGTTAATTATAAATCTCAGGTTAGGCTACATTTATATGCGTGTGTGTGGAGGCGCAATGGCCCAGTGGTTAGGGCAGCGGACTCGCGGTCATAGGATCGCGGTTTCGATTTCCAGACCGGGCGTTGTGAGTGTTTATTGAGTGAAAAAACACCTAAAGCTCCACGAGGCTCTGGCAGGGGATGGTGGCGAACCCTACTGTACTCTTTCACCACAACTTTCTCTCACTCTTACTTCCTGTTTCTGTTGTACCTGTAGTTCAAAGGGCCAGCCTTGTCACACTGTGTCACGCGGAGTATCCCCGAGAACTACGATAAGGGTACACGTGTCTGTGTAGTACTCAGCCACTTGCACGTTAATTTCACGAGCAGGCTGTTCCGTTGATCGGATCAACTGGAACTCTCGTCGTCGTAAGCGACGGAGTGCCAACAACGACCTCTGATCTAGCACACTTGTGATCAACAGCATTCCTGTCACAATGATTCTATCTTTTATACAGAACTACCTTATTTAATAAGGTCTCTCTCTCTCCCTGCCCCCCCCCCCCCAATAATATAGCAGTTCTCAGTCTTTATGACTTTGTGGCAAACTGAAAAAAATAAAAACTTACTAGCGTATTTCTTATGGGAAATTAAAAAAGATTTGGTTTGGACACAAGTTGATAATAACAATCAAGTGTTCTTCCCTTTTCAAGACTGTAGAATGAATGGTTTATGAGAGATCTACCTGCTATTTCTACCAGGCTCTTTCTATCTATTGGCTAGAAAACTGACTGATTGGTCAGTTGTGGTGTTTTATTGTTTCATTAATAAACCGATTAGCAATATCTCGCAATAAAGTACCATTTCAAGCCAGAAGATGATGTCTCTATGCTATCATCTACAGTCTTTAAAACGAAAGGACGCTTAGGATGAAATAGACATACAAAAGCAAGGACTGGATACGGTTGAAACACCTTTGTTTATAGGTTTTTTTCGATCGTGGCAGACCTCTGGCTAAACAGATCAAGGAGGACCTCGGGTTAAACAACAACAACATTCCGTCACAAATTTTGCTTTAGTAATGTTTAAAGTTGTCTCGCTTGAAACACAATTTTTTACTTAGAATTTTTTCAATATGTATCACGTCTATCTATCGATTTCTCCATTTTCTTTTCTCATACATAAATGATAATATACCCATTTACATCGATGAGAAGCTAACATATTTTTAGTATTTCACCAATACACTAGATTAAACTGGGAAACTTGGATGCTAATATCCCTTTAAGAGGTATATATCCTAATAATAATAAGTGTGTTATTTCTTTACTACCCACAAGAAGCTACTCACAGAGGGGACAAACAATGACAGACAAACGAATTAAGTCGATTATATCGACCCCAGTGCGTAACTGGTACTTATTTAATCGACCCCGAAAGGATGAAAGGCAAAATCGACATCAGCAGAATTTGAACTCAGAACGTAGCGGCAGACGAAATATCGCTAAGCATTTCGCCCAGCGTGCTAACATTTCTGCCAGCTCGCCGCTGTGTGTGCGTGTGCGTGTGCGTGTGTGTGTGTGTGTGTGTGTGTGTGTGTGTGTGTGTGTGTACAAAGGAAGGATGAAAAGCTCATAGACTGTGATGGAGTAATGCAAGAGCTGTAAAATCTTACCTGCATTAATTTCAGCTCTTGGTAATAATAACGGCATTGTTTATTCCAGGTAAATTGACATCTGTAAGAACGACCGTGCGAACTCAAAAAGGAGAAATGGTGACGAATGAAAAATCAGAGGACTCCTTTTATTTAAACGTGTCACACGGTCGAACACAAAATAATATATCAGAGATGATATACAAATATGTTATACTACGATAACATAGACGACCAGTAATGAAACACCACAACCGTAACAGATATTTATTGTTGCATAAAAGTGTAGGTGTGAGTGTGAATGCGACATATAATAACATGATCAAAGACAGGCCGTCGTACAAAGAAAAGTGTGTATGTGAGTGATACATGTATGTGTATGTGAGATATTACACCAGATAGAAAGAGTCAGTAACATGTGAGCATTTATACCAGTTCTGAGTACACTATAGGAAAAGTCTGTATGTGAAAGTAGTTGAGGCTGTGAGTGTGGCAGGGCGATCACTAGTTGTGATGTTGTGGCTTCCATGCCGGGCTGTGATTCTTGTTATACAGATGTTCGTCGCTGGCTGAAATTCTTGTCTGTTTATTTATCGTGGTGAAGCTGAGTCACCTAATAGAATCGAAGAGAGAGATGTGCCGCGGTGGTTTAGTTTGGTGTACATAGTAGGTCGTGTAGACGCTGGTGGAGATTGATGCTGGTTAGTAGTAATCGTAGAATCGTGTTGGTCATGACGATGATGCTGGTCAGTAGTCGTAGACTCGTGCTGCTGGTGTGGCGACGGCGGTGGGTGGTCATCGTTGGACGAAGCTGTTGATGTGTCGCTGGAACTGCTGCTGCTGCTGTCGTGTGGTACACGGAACAGATCTCAAAGAGAAACTGAACCGAGACGAATTTGGCCGCCGAGTTAAAGCTATTTATAACAAACTACCGGCTCCCGAAGACTTCAGAAAAATACTCTATCACGTGACCTTATTAGGGGCCGTGATTGGTCAGTTTGCGTTCTGGCGGGAACGGTTCGAAGAAGTTGCCGCTTCGAATAATAATCAGTCACGTGATGACAAGGAATGGGTTCTCCGCTACGCCCGCGTTTGTTTATATTTAAATGAGAAGAATGGCGATAGTAGTTTTGTATCTAATGGCGATAGGTAGTTTTGTATGTAATGGCGATCGAGGTGTTAGTTTCACTACACATCTAACTAATTTGCTATAAAACTAACCTGAAATTGCTTTTGGTCAGTCAGGAAGAAATTTTTTCTAATTTTATAAAAGAAGTCCCCAAAAGGAATGTACTTCTGCCAAATGCTGAGTAAAAGAGAGGAAGAATTCTGTTAGAGTTTTGTACATATGATAATTTTCTAGCTAAAGTAAGTCAGGAAAACTAGGTATGTATGTATGTATGCATGTATGTGTGTGTATGCATGTATGTATGCATGCATGCATACATGGATATGTTTATCAATGATTGTGTATACCAGATCAAATATCTTGTTGAGGTTTCAAGTTCATGGGTAGGAGGTAACTCTAAAGTGATGTAAGCCATGTAGTATCAGATTAAGTGATAAGGTTAACATAATTGAATAAATCTTTTAATGGTAATGCAGTGGGTGAGCCCGGTTACAGGACTGGGTCAAGGAAAATGGTAAAAAGAATAAACCTGTACAATTCAAAAATAATGTTTTCCTGTTTCTCTTTTAAACAGAACCCCTCTGATCCCTGTATACTCTTTTGGAGAGAATGATCTTTTTCTGCAGCTGAGTTCTGAAGGACAGCCATGGCTGAAGTGGCTTCAGGTGAAATTCACAAAATATACCGGTATTGCACCAGTAATCTTCCATGGAAGGGGTATTTTTAACTATACATTTGGAATTGTGCCTTTCCGGAAACCTATTAATACTGTTGGTAACTATTAACCCTTTTCCGCCTCTTTCCTTCACATCTTTTTCCACACACAGTGTATTTAGGCTGCATTATTTAATCAGTTTTTGTTTTTTCAAATGAGTGGGATTTTGTTGTGAGAAAGATTGAGTTGTTGCCCCTTGCATGTCAAGTGACCAGATAGAAGCAAGTTCTGTTATTGGTTTGTTTCAGCATCAGTTGAAAACCAAGTAGATTTTGCTTATGTGTACATGTGTATATGTGTCATCAGTATCATCGTCATTTAGTGTCTGTTGTCCATGCTGGCATGGGTTGGATGCTTTGACCAGGGCTGGCAAGCTGGAAGGCTACACCAGACACCAGTCTGCTTTGTCGTGGTTTCTATGGCAACATCATTATCATCATTTAACAAGGAGAATATCTTCTCTGAGACGATTTCTGAAGTAAACTTTTCTCCACATGTGAGTGTACATAAGATAGTCATCATCATCATTTAACGTCCACTTCCCATGCTGGCATGGGTTGGACAGTTTGACATGGAGCTCACTAGCACAAATGTACACAGAATTATTTTATTTTAATTGTGACTGTTTAGTGTGCTTATAATTAAAGAGAGAGAGAGAGTGTGTGTGTGTGTGCGTGTGCGTGTGTGTGTGCATATGTGTGTTTGAATGTTTACAATCTGTGCTGAACTACAAACGGTGACTTGTATCTGATCTACAAAACAGTGATGCCTGTTGGCATGTCAACAAATTGTCCATTATCTCCGTGCTTTTGAATTTGTCTGAAATGAAAATGTCCTTAACTTTAAAAAAAGACTTAAAGAGGTTAGTGACAAGAAGAGTGTTACCCATAAAAATCTTGTCTCAAATAATTCTCCATCTAACTCATGCTAGCATGGAAAAAACATGCTAAATGAATAAACAAATGAACTCTTATGACTCTGCAATTTTACTATTTTGCCAGTACCGTGCTGGTGGCATGTAAAAGCACCCACTACACTCTTGGAGTGGTTGGCGTTAGGAAGGGCATCCAGCTGTAGAAACTCTGCCAAATCAGATTGGAGCCTGGTGTAGCCATCTGGTTCACCAGTCCTCAGTCAAATCATCCAACCCGTGCTAGCATGGAAAGTGGACATTAAATGCTGATGCTGATGATATCATTCAATGTATCCTTTAATTTTTCAGACAGAAGGATATGATTTAGTTGCTATGCCTACCAACCACAGGGAACAGTGATTTTTAACCCTTTTTAATGTACTGCATACTGAATAACACACTAAGTGTTAGAGTACAGCAGCTTTTTAAAAGTTTTGTAATCTTACAGGAAATAGAGTGCAAAGAAATAAACATACAATGGTGCAGTGTATTAAAAGTGCTCAAGTTTTCTAAAATTCTTAGCATTTTCTGATTCCCCTCAAAAAATCACGTGTGTGGCACATATATGTGGGCCATATGCAAAACTTTCTGATGTTATCTTCTGATGTGAAAAACTTTGAAACGCCGACACTTCAGGTCACCAGGTACGTTAATGACTTAAAAGGAACCAAAATGAATGGAATGAATATATATGTATGGAGGAGGGGTAAGAGTGTGAAAAGGTTAGAAGTCTGGAATGTAAGGTGAACAAAGTGGAAGGGATGAGATATGAAATCTAGAGAGAAAGTAGAAAGAGACAATACTTTAAATAAAGCAAAAAGAAACAGTGAGGAGTTGGTACTATTCAAGAAGCGTGGTCCCGGTGCACACACTCGCGCATCCGCGCTAGCTAGTCGTGTCTAGTCGATCCTCCAACGACTATCTAGCACATATGGGCAAAACATGTATGAGGGTTTTTTAAAAGCAAAGTAAATAATTTTTTTTAAACAAAGTAAATAATTTTTTTTAAACAAAGAAAATAGAACACAAAGTAAATATCTTTTTTTTTTGTTGTTGAATCTTCCCCATCTTACTCAAAAAACGTCGTTTTACGTTCTTCCAGGGTGTATTTTGGTGTCACGTCTATTTCAGTAATCCCCCCAAAATTATTTACTTCGTTTAGAAAAAAACCCTCATACATGTTTTGCGCATGACGCACACTCGCGCTAGGTAGTCGTAGGATCGACTAGTCACGACTCGCTAGCGTGGATGCGCGAGTGTGTGAGTGCACGCACCGGGACCACTCTTCTTGAATAGTACCGAGGAATTTAAGTAAAAAGAGATAGGGGAAGAGAATGGAGTGGGTATTCTAAAATAACTTAAAATACCACATGTTTAATAATAAACATGTTGCTGCTTCACTCACAAACCTCTTAGATCCACATTACTCTCAAAAATGGCCCTTTAGCTGATTGAAAAAGATTTACTTACTGATCCCCATAAACATTGACTCATACACCTCTTTCTTTCTTTCTTTCATTCATTCTTCTTTTCTTGCTTTTTTTCTTTCTCCTTCCTCTCTCCCATCTGTCATTTCTCTCTTTACATTATCTGTCTGTCTCTCTCTTTTCTTTCACTTATATTCACTCTTTTCTCTACTTTTACTTTTTCTCTCTCTTTCTTTCATTTGTTCATTTTCTGCCATCCTTCATCTTCTCCTCACTTTTTCTCTTTCTCCATTCTCTCATTTATTCTTATCCACTCTCTCCTCATTTTTTTATCTCCCCCCACTCTCTCTCTCTCTCTTCACATCCTTTCATTGTTCTCTCCTCATATACTCTACATTTTCTTTATCTTTCTCTAATACATTCACCCTCTACTTTTTTTTTTTTCATTTCAAGTTGGAAAACCAATTGAAGTTCCTTTGATAGAAAATCCAAGTGATGAGCAGGTTGAAGAAGTCCACAAGATTTATCTGAACAGTCTGTATGAACTTTTTGAAGAATATAAGGGCAAATATGGCATTGATGAGATGAATCACTTGATTTTCGAATAACCTTTTCACATCTTCAAAATTAGAACTCTTTATATATTTTTCTGTTTTCTTTTTTCTTTGTTGCAATTTCTTGGGTCAGTTATTTTCTTCTATTGTCTATATAATTTTATTTAACTCTTTGTTGATTCTTCAATTTAGAATTTCATCATTTTGGTTCTTCATCAGTACAATGGAAATAAATAATTTATATCAAATTACATTCTACCAGTTCATGGTTTTAGCGTGATTTTGGATTTAAGATTAAAAATGGAGAATTTTTTTTTTGCATATTTTGTTTGTTGTTTGGTCAAAAAGAAGAGAAGATAAGAAAAGATGGTGGAGAAGCAGAAATGGCAGGGACACCCTACCTTTCACAGCTTTATAAGCCCCTGGGTAGAGCAATCTATAAGTACTACAGAGCATTGCCACAGAAAGTCACAACATGCATTGATTAGCATTGGAGTAATAGACAATGGCCCAGTGTGTCCATGTCTTAAATTGGAACTGTGGTAGAACAAAGGTCCCGAAACAGTGGGTGCAGTTGGTGTTCTTTCATCCACTAATATTTCTTGGGGGTACAAAATCAAAAATTTGCACTCCTTACATTCCTTTGCCAAGTTCAGAAAATAGTGTCAAAAATTGATCTGTAAAAGTTGCTTGAAGTTAGATTTCTTCTCAAAACAAAAACAAAAGACAAAAATGAATATAACAAATGATGAAGCTGGTCAAAAAATTCCCAAGGGAATTCCCTAGAAAGATATATTTCTGAACTAAAGCAGTGTTAACATCAAAAGTATGTGGCAGCAACAACAACATGACCAACAACCACAGCCACTCCTCAATACTACCACAATTGAGGAATATCCTTATTCTTCATTTCTGCTGAATACCACAGATGACCCATCATCATCATTGCCATTATGTTCTACTGCTACTTGTTGTTGTTGTTGTTAGCACTGGATGCCATGGTGTGATTTTGTTGAAGGTGGACCAACACTTGCCAGGCAGAAGCCCACTCACTTGGCTCAGAGGACATCATCACTTCTTTTAGGCCACGCCTTGTTGTAGCCAGCCCGCTTGGCATAGCCTTCTTCCGCTGTCACAGCCATTGAGAAACATAGATGTTGCTTTGTCTGCCTGGTCAACCGTTGAGGACTTGATGATTCCTTCTCGTAGCCTTAGCCTAAAGAGGCATCCTGCAAGGCAGCAGAGGAGGATCTAATTTTTACCCATTGGTGGGGCCCTAACAGGTGCTACCACTCCGCGCCAGAGCAGACCTGGGAGAAATGGTAACTAAGGGGTGTTTCTATGCTCCCTTAACTCCTGTCCTCCCGAACTGGAGCTTCACCACCAGTTGCAGTTTTGTGTCTTACCCAGGACACACAACTAAGCAACAAGATCAACATTCACAGTCACTCCTCAATACTATTAAGCAATGCAATCCCTAGCTCCACTCAAATTCCTCACTCTCTCAGAATAACACAAGAGATCCATCATCACCTTTGTCATCTTATTCTACTACTACTCTGTGGAGGCGCAATGGCCTAGTGGTTAGGGCAGCGGACTCGCGGTCATAGGATCGCAGTTTCGATTCCCAGACCGGGCGTCGTGAATGTTTATTGAGCAAAAACAGCTAAAGCTCCACAAGGCTCCGACAGGGGATGGTGGCGAACCCTGCTGTACTCTTTCACCACAACCTTCTCTTACTGTTTCTTCCTGTTTCTGTTGTACTTGTATTTCAAAGGGACCAACCTTGTCACACTTTGTGTCATGCTGAATCTCCCCGAGAACTACGTTAAGGCCAGTCAAGCGGTACTGGCAACGGCTACGCTCAAAATGGTGTATTTTACATGCCACCTGCACAGGAGCCAGTCTAGCGGCACTGGCAACGACCTCACTCAAATGTTTTTTCGTGTGCCACCGGCACAAGCGCCAGCAAGGCGATGCTGGTAATGATCACGCTCAAATTATGCTATTTACGTGCCACCGGCACGGAAGCCAGACAGCTGCTCTGGCAATGATCACGCTTAGGGAAAATAGCATCCTCAACCTTAGTCTTAACCATTAATGCAGACTTTAAGGTCATTCCCACATGGCCATGTGGTAAGAAGTTTGCTTTTTACCCACGTTTCTGGTTTGGATTAGGGTTAGGGTTAGGCTTGGATATGCTAAATCACCTCCCAAAGAAAGTCAAGGAAGAAACAATCATGGTCTCATTTGACGTGATTAATTTATACACCAGTATACCTCATAATTATGGACTTGAGGCAATTCAATTCTGGCTGGATCAATTCCCGAAAGAAATCCCAAACAGGATCAGTAAAGAATTCATTACTAAATCGGTTGAATTCATCTTACGAAACAACCACTTCATGTTTGACAATACTTTCTACCGACAAAAATCCGGAATTGCTATGGGCACTAGGGCAGCTCCAGTCATTGCGAACCTAACAATGGGTTACTTGGAAATAATAATATACCAGGAATCTTTATCCACCTTTGGAAACACCCTTTCCCAATACATAAAAGAAAATTGGAAAAGGTTCCTGGACGACTGTTTCATACTCTGGAATGAAAACACAGATGAACTCTTGAAATTCAAAAGTCTATTGAACAGTGTCAACCCAAACATACAGTTCACAATGGAGTACAACCAAAATGAGCTCCCATTCTTGGATATACTAATTAAAAAAGTAAACCTAAAAATAGAAACGGACATATTTTACAAAACCACAGACGCCAAACAATATCTACTATTTGATTCATGCCACCCAAGACAAACATCCCCTTCAACCTTGCAAGAAGGATATGCACAATAGTGTCATAAGAAAATACTAGAGACTACAGACTACAAGAACTCAAAAACACACTAATTGACAGACACTACCCAGTTCAACTCATAGAGGATGGAATCAGATGTGCATCACAAATTAACATAGAAAACTTAAGAAAAGTTAAACACAGCAACACACATTCCCCGAAAATACTGCCGTACATATTCACATACAACCCCAGAAACAAAGAAGCCTTCACCATCATCACCCAAAACATACCAATGCTACATAAGGACCCCAAATTAAAGGAAATTTTACACACACACAAAATCATCAAAAGCCACAAACAACCAAAATCACTGAAAAAGATCCTCACAAAGGCAAAATTATTTTCCGAAACAACAAATGCGAAAGTAAACAAATGTGGTCGACCAAATTGTGCAACATGCCCAAACATTCTAGAAGGTTCAGAATTCCTCTTCAAAGAGGGACACAAATTCAAAGTTAAATCTAACTTTACTTGTGCCTCAGAAAATCTTATTTATGTAATAAGATGCTCGGGCTGCAACGAGAACTACATAGGGTCCACAGGATTATCGCTCAGACGTAGATGCACTCTGCACCGCCAGCAGATTGCATACCCAGAATACCGAATGATACCTTTTAGTGATCATATTGAGAAATGCGCAAAACAAATGCTACCACAATTTATAATCTTTCCTTTTTATCAATGTGCCATTAAAACACCAACACAGATTAGATTAAATAAGGAAACCTTTTTCATTCAAAAATACAAACCCAAACTTAACCATTGCTAACACATTTAAATAAGGAAATTCATCATCCCACTGAGAAAAAAAGGGAAAAAAATATAGAACAAAACCATGGTAAATTAATCAAATTCTACCACCTCCTAGATTTCGATTATCTCCCCTATACCGGAAGAAATTCCTAATTACCTCCCCCTATCTAGAACTCTTCTTTTTCAGACTGGAGCGAACATGTTACAATGAAGTAGAGAAATTTGAAAAGACAACACGAAACCGGTTATTTCTCAAAATACAATTTTTATATACCAAAAAGATTTTATAACATGTTCTAACATTTTTCTGACATAATTTAAATATATACTTTAACCATGTAACACAAGCCTTCTGTAGTTTCTCCACTCTAATTATCTTTTATATATATATATATATATATATATATATATATATATGTAAATGTACTATAGAATGTAAATATTAGATGAAAAACATTTGAATAGAAAAAAAGTGAAAACCAAGCAAATTAATTTTCAGATATATAAATATACACACACACACACACACATATATATATATGTATATGTATGTATGTATGTACATATATATATATATATATGTATATGTATGTATGTGTATATATATATATATATATATATATATATATATATATATATATATATATATATATTTATTTATATATATATATTTATTTTTATATATATATATATATATATATATATATATATATATATATATATATACATATATATATATATGTGTGTGTGTGTGTGTATGTATATATGTGTATATATATATATGTATGTATATGTATATATGTGTATATATATATATATTTATGTATATATTAATATTATCTCAGTTGAAAAAACTTCAATAATAAAAATATGTTAATAGTAACCAGGGTAGCAAAAATTACATGAAAACTGGGATATCATACCCGGTTAATAGGAAGAAATACCAAGTTAAAGTGATGTATTTTGAGTAGATATGAATAATAATAATAAATGGAGCAAAACGCATGCGTCTTGCTTAGGTATGTTGGTTCCCTGATGATTAATTTATGTGCAATTCCAGCACCTCTTACTTCTTTGGAGTAGAGTGCACATATATTTTGAAACATATGTAGGAATTAAAGGAACTTATTTATTATATGCATTTTGCTCCATTTATTATTATTCTTTATATGTATATATATATATGTATATATATAATTATATATATTTATGTTTGTATATATACATATATATATGTATATTATATGTATATGTATATTATATATATCATCATCATCATCATCATCGTTTAACATCCGCTTTCCATGCCAGCATGGGTTGGACGATTTGACTGAGGACTGGTGAAACCAGATGGCTACACCAGGCTCCAATCTGATTTGGAAGAGTTTCTACAGCTGGATGCCCTTCCTAACGCCAGCCACTCAGAGTGTAGTGGGTGCTTTTACATGTCACCTGCACGAAGGCCAGTCAGGCGGTACTGGCAACGGCCACGCTCAAAATGGTGCATTTCCTGTGCCACCCACACAAGAGCCAGTCCAAGGGCACTGGCAACAATCTCGCTCGAAAATCCCACGAAGGCCAGCCAGGCGGCACTGGCAACGGTCACGCTCAAAATGGTGCATTTCATGTGTCACTCACACAAGAGCCAGTCCAGGGGCACTGGCAACGATCTCGCTCGAAAACTTTCATGTGTCACCCGCACAAGAGCCAGTCCAGGGGCACTGGCAACAATCTTGCTCTAAAATCTTATGGTGGCCCCGCACAAGAGCCAGTTCAGTGGCACTATATATATATATATATATATATATATATATATATATATATATATATATATATATACATACATATATACATATGTATATATACATATATATATGTCATATATATACATATATGTATGTATACATATATTTACATACATATATGTATATATACATATGTACATATATATATGTATATATACATATGTACATACACACACATATATAAAAATGTATATATACATATATATACATATATATATACATACATACATATATACATACATATATATATATGCATTTATATATATGGGAGAATTTATGAAAAAAACAACAGACAAAGACAGGTGGTGTAAACAACAAATGGACGTATTAGTTTAACACTCGGGAATAGAGAAAGTCTTTGATGTTTCTAGCTTACGATATAAATGTAGTGGTCAGCGATCTATTTGGCGAATGCCAGACAGAAGGATCACACAGGAGAGCGAAGAAAAAGGGGAGATGACAAAGAAGTGGTGACCCGAAGACGAGAAGCTGCGTGTGTGTGAGAGAATGCTGGTGATCTTAACGTATGTATGTGTGTATGTAGGTGTGAAGGTGTGAAAATGTGGGGAAGGGAATTGGTCAGTGCCAGAGTGTGCATGGTGGTGTGTTGTGTGATATGGTGTAGCATGGCGTGATGTGAGGGTGTTCGGAGGTGGGGAAGGCAAAGGCAGGGCAGCCGAGAGTGGGGAAAGCATGGGTGGAGTGGGGGTAGAGGGAGGGGTATGTGGATAGGCAGAGGTTGGGGTGGGTGTAAGGGATGGGATGGGTGAGATGAGCTTATGAGGGAGGGTTAAGGGGGAAGGGGAAGATTGATATAAGAGAGGGGGAAGGTGGGTATGGGAAGAGGGAGAAAGCGAGGAGAGAGGAAGAGAGTAAGGGGTGAAAAGAAGTAGGAGTGAAGAGAAGTACAGAGAAGTAGGAGTTGGAGCAGGAGAGGAGAGGTGGGTGAGAGGAAGTAGGAGGGAGGGCGGAGGGAGAGAGAGAGGCAGGAGAAGGGTTAGATGAAGAGGGGAGGGGAGTTGAACCCATGTGGCGCAAAGGAGCAAAGAGAGAAGATTAATCCCTGTTCACGGCGCAAACGGGAGTCCGGATGCCCCTGTGCAAGGACAATCCAAACATGGACAGGTGTTGCTGCAAGGAGTGACCGGCAGAGTGGAAATGGCGTGACACCGGGGTGTCATTGCAAACGTTGATGTCTCGGAGGTGTTCCGCGAATCGGTCGGCCAGGCGGCGCCCCGTTTGTCCGATGTACAGAGAATGGCAGAGAGAGCAGGAGATGCAATAGATGATGTTGGTAGAAGTGCAGGTGAAGGAGTCGGTGATGCGATAGGGTCGAGGATGGGTGCCGGTGAGGAGGGTGGTGTTGGAGAGGTAAGGGCAAGTGCGGCAGCGTGGGCGGGAGCAGGGGAACGAGCCAGGTTGGGAGGTTGGGTTGGGGAAGGAGCTGTGGACCAAGAGGTCTCGTAGGTTATGGGCTCGTTTGAAGGAAGGGAGGGGTCGGTTAAGGAAGAGGAAGATGTGGGAGGTGGAGGGGTCGGACTGGAGGCGCCAGAAAGCTTGGAGAATGGTGCGTTGGAGGGGTAGGGTGATGGGATGGTAGGTGAGGGGAAAAGGGAGGCGGGAGACGGCAGGGCGGGTTCAGGGGTAGAGAGCAGATGCACTTGAAATCAGGTGGCTACAGCTGGATGCCCTTCCTAATGCCAACCACTCCGAGAGTGTAGTGGCTGCTTTTATGTGCCACCGGCACAGAGGCCAGTCAGGCAGTACTGGCAACGCCCATGTTCAAAATGGTGTATTTTATTTGCCACCTGCACAGGAGCCAGTCCAACGGCACTGGCAACGATCTCACTCGAACGTCTTTGCACGTGCCAGGAAGGCGACGCTGGGCACAAGTGCTAGCACGATTTTGCTTTCGCTTGCCCCAACAGGTCTTCGCAAGTCGAGTTTCGTGTATATATTTTATGTATATATCATCATCATCATCATCATCGTTTAACGATGATGATGATGATGATGACATATACCAAACTATCCATCCCATGCAAGCATGGAAAATGAACATTCAGAGATGATGATGATGAGTTGTGTGTTTGTGTCTCCTTCAACTTTTTTCTTCGCTTTGGGGTACATCTAGTAAATTATAAAAACCATATAAATATATTTCTTAAACCATACAAATGTTTAAATTGTAAAACCCGTATAAATATATTTATAAACCATACAAATATTTAAATTGTAAAAAACATATAAATGTATTTATAAACTATATAAATGTATTTTTATTAGATATGTGTTGTTTCATCTTTTTGTGAAGTTCAGTCTTCTGCTTAGTAAGTTTGTAATGACCATAAATTTTTAATGTGAATTGTCTTCCTTTTAATTTTAGTCTTCCATATCGGTTTCAACAGACCAGTTGTTAAGGTGTTTTCTATACCATTCAACTGTAAAAGAAGAATTATAAATATTCAATTTCAACAATAAACTATATCATATTACATTGGAAAATATATATTTATATTTCTAAAATTGTAATTTCAAAAAACAACAAAAATTATCTGTCCTTTAGAAAATCAGTGTTTAAGGAAGAAGAATATATAGTGTATCAATGTAAGGTCAAAACAGGGGATCGTATGTATTATTACACAGGTCAATCTGCTACAATTTGGAAATCTAGATTACGTAATCATTTTGATTCATTTAAGTATAGAAGAAAATGTAATTCTATCATCATCGTTTAACGTCCGCTTTCCATGCTAGCATGGGTTGGACGATTTGACTGAGGATTGGCAAGCCAGAAGGCTGAAGCAGGCTCCAATCTAATCTGGCAGAGTTTCTACAGCTGGATGCCCTTCCTAACGCCAACCACTCCGAGAGTGTAGTGGGTGCTTCTACATGCCACCGGCACGAGGGCCAGTCACACGGTACTGGCAACGGCCATGCTCAAAAAGGTGTTTTTTACGTGCCACCTGCATGGGAGCCAGTCCAGCGGTATTGGCAACAACCTCGCTTCAATGATTTTCTAAACGTACCACCAGCACAAGTGCTAGGAGGCAACGCTGGTAACGATTACGCTCTAATGGTGCTATTTACGGGCCACTAGCATGGAAGCCAGACAGCTGCTCTGGCAATGAACATGCTCGACAGTGCTGTTAGTGCTCCACTGGCGCGGTGACCAGTCATCGAGCATGGTTCAATTACGATTTCACTTGCCCCAACAGGTTTTCGCAATTCTATGAATCTTAAGAAATGCATTTGGAATTTAAAAGACAGGAACATGCTGACCGAAGCTTTGTAATTGAATGTGGTAGGCAGAAGTTACTGCTGTGTGAATACATATGTGTGTAAGTGCTTGTGCCTCTCCAAGAGAGAGGGATTATTAGTTATACACCATCATACAATACTGGTCATTTTAAATGTGATTTTTACTTTGAGGAAATGTATTATATAATTACTTCTAAACTGGTATTATTAAACTGTAAAAGTACATTTACACTGAAATGTTCTCATAAGTATAGAAGAACATTTAAATATTTCAATACTGAATAACTCATCAATTATAACTGCTTTTCCTAAAACCTAATACACATAATTTTTCTAAAAGTTATTTTAGCATATTTAATAGATAGATAACTAATTGTCATGACATAGAATTTATATGTTTCCAATTGTTGTAACATAGAATTTTTTATTCATTCATTATCTACTGATGTCATCAAAAGTTAAATACTAAACTGGCTTTTCTTAGAATATTATATTACTTCTTAACATTCTTTTTGCAAGCAGTCAGCTATTAGAGATATTTTCTTAGTTCACATTGAATTTAATCCATCTTGGATTGCCTTGATAACATTGTGTTAGCATATATTTTCAGATATATTTGACTGGTATTTTATATCATTTTCTGTATCTAAATATACTGGCACTATAGAAACAATCATTGGTAATGTATGGTGTGCTCACCAATTAATGATGTGATTTTCTCCATTCTTATTCTTGTTGTTTTACACTCTGAATTTCTTGAAATTCTTCTAAGCAATATTTGGATTTACTTGTCATACATGAAAAATTACCTTGGATGTTCATTCTCCTTGTATTTATTGTTGTTTGTGGTGCTGCAATGGCCCAGTGGTTAGGGCAGCGGACTCGCGGTCATAGGATCGCAGTTTCAATTCCCAGACCAGGTGTTGTGAGTGTTTATTGAGTGAAAACACATAAAGCTCTACAAGGCTCCAGCAGGGGATGGTGGCGAACCCTGCTGTACTCTTCCACCGCAACTTTCTCTCATTCTTACTTCCTGTTTCTGTTGTGCCTGTAATTCAAAGGGTCAGCCTTGTCACACTGTGTCACGCTGAATATCCCCGAGAACTGCGTTAAGGGTACACGTGTCTGTGGAGTGCTCAGCCATTTGCACGTTAATTTCACGAGCAGGCTGTGCCGTTGATCGGATCAACTGGAACCCTCGACGTCGTAAGCAGCGGAGTGCCAACAACAACAACAAACCATAATTCACCTTTACATAGAGTGATTAGTGGTTAATGATGGGAAAGGTATCATAACACAGTAAAAACATTTATTCCAACAAAAAAAAAAGAAGCAATGCTATCCTGTTCATGCTAACTCCGAAAAAAATGCATGTAAAACTATAAGAATAAAAACTCACTTGTTCTTTCAATTCCAGTTTTCCAAGGTTCTTTTGTCTTCCATCCAAATTCAAGTATTTTGGTATAATCAATATTGTACTGATTATCATTAAAAACTCGATCTTTCACAAATTCAATGTACTTTGCAATATCATCTTCACTGGTAACATTTTTAGTCTAAAAATTCAAATAATAAAAAAATTACAAAAACACCCGAAACATATACTCTTTTACTTGTTTCAGTCATTTGAATGTGGCCATGCTGGAGCACCGCCTTTAGTCGAGCAAATCAACCCCAGAACTTATTCTTTGTAAGCTTAGTACTTATTCTATTGGTCTCTTTTGCCAAACCGCTAAGTTATGGGGACGTAAACACACCAGCATCAGTTGTCAAGCGATGTTGGGGAGACAAACACAGACACACAAACACACACATATATATATACATATACATATATACGACGAGCTTCTTTCAGTTTCCATCTACCAAATCCACTCACAAGGCATTGGTCGGCCCAAGGCTATAGTAGAAGACACTTGCCCAAGGTGCCACACAGTGGGACTGAACCTGGAACCATGTGGTTGGTAAGCAAGCTACTTACCACACAGCCACTCCTGCACCTAAAATGTAATCGACGAGCATGAGATTCGAACTCATGCGGGGAGACCCCAATGGATTAGCAGTCCATTGCCTTAACCACTCGGCCACCTCATCCTCTAAAAGTTTTACAACCACGATGAGACTCGAACTCGCAATCTTCTGATTCGAAGTCAGACGCCTTATCCATTTATTAAAAATAAATTGATTTAAAATGTTTCAAAATAAATTATCTATTTTAAAATAGGTAACTTAAAATCTTAGCTTTTATCCACAACAGTCCTGGACTAAAAATGAATTTAATCAGTGAAGATAAATTGAGAAAGTATATGGTTTACTGTTATTGCTTTAGTCCCAGGGTCAGCCATGACTGAGCAAATCTATGAGCAAAAATACTCCAGCCTTGACCACCATAGCTTTTTGTCAAGCTTAGTGCATCTATAATTACATAATCCAACATGTCCTTTTTAAAAAGACTGTAATGTGTGATTTGAAGAACATTTGGCTGCTATTTCTAGCAGTCATGCAACTATGTAGAGGCTTCCTCACTGGCTCATTTAGGGGTTTTGTTAGTGTTGATGGGATCATTATTAGCTGTGGTAGTAGCAGTGACAACAGTTGAGATGATGATGATGACGATGATGATGATGATGACAATGATGATGATGATCGTTTCTAAATCTACACCATAAACTGACAAATCTTACACTCCTTTATTGATATGTTACAGAGTTTAAAATCATCATCATCATCATCATCATCATCATCATTTAACGTCCATTGTCCATGCTGGCATGGGTTGGACAGTTTGACCAGGTTGGCACACTCCAAGGCTGCACCAGAATCCAGTCTGATTTGGCATGGTTTTCTACGGCTGGATGCCCTTCCTAATGCCAACCACTCCAAGAGTGTAATGGGTGCCTTTACTCGCCACCAGCAAAGATTACTCAGTTATTGAACTCTATATTAGTAGAGGGGATATAGGTGATTATATGATTAACTTCACATTATTTTTTTTCTTTTGATCCTTGGTGGGTGGAAAGGCAAAGTTGACCCTAGCAGGATTTGAACTTACAAAATAAAGAGCCATGATTAACAGGTATTTTTGTCCAATACTCTACTGATCCTACCTTTCCATCACCTTTATTATTTAATTATCATCCTCAACCAACATTCCTGTGCTACTTAAGTTTTTATGTCTACTAATGTTATCAAATCAATCCTTGTGCTAGTCGTTTTGCCAGTCGTTTTGCAAGTATACACAAGGTGTAACAATTTTGAACTGATATTATCACCTTCATCAACATCATTATCATTTGAAATCCACTTTCCATGCTGGCATGGGTTGCACAGGTCATGATATGAGACAGTTCTTATTTGAATCTATTGCCTCTTAGATATGTCAAAGGGTCATATCACACTTGTACATTTTAGTTTTGTCTTAGTTTCTACACTTGCATGCATTTCTTATCACTGGTCACTTTACAGAGTGTCATCATCATCGTTTAACGTCCGTTTTCCATGCTAGCATGGGTTGGACGATTTGACTGAGGACTGGTGAAACCGGAAGGCAACACCAGGCTCCAATCTGATTTGGCAGAGTTTCTACAGCTGGATGCCCTTCCTAACGCCAACCACTCAGAGAGTGTAGTGGGTGCTTTTACGTGTCACCCGTATGAAGGCCAGTCAGGCGGTACTGGCAACGGCCACGCTCAAAATGGTGTATTTTATGTGCCACCCGCACAAGAGCCAGTCCAGGGGCACTGGCAACAATCGAGTGTATTGGATGTATTTTATAGGGACACTATAAAGGGCTGTCAAGCCCCGAACAAAACTAGAGGGTCATTCACTAACCATTTTACAAAGTGTACTGGGTGTACTTTATCAAGGTACCTGTACTAGTAAGTGGGATCTGTCTGGTATACTGTAAGATAACTGCCTAAAATTGCTTTGAAGTGAAGTAATTTCTATGAAGCTCAGAGGCTAGGATGTTAATGTGAAAGACCGCTGATTACATGTTCATGTGTGGAGGCGCAATGGCCCAGTGGTCAGGGCAGCGGACTGGCGGTCATAGGATCGCAGTTTCGATTCCCAGACCGAGCGTTGTGGTGTTTATTGAGCGAAAACACCTAAAGCTCCATGAGGCTCCAGTAGGGGATGGTGGCGAACCCTGCTGTACTCTTCCACCACAACTTTCTCTCACTCTTACTTCCTGTTTCTATTGTGCCTGTAATTCAAAGGGTCAGCCTTGTCACACTGAATCTCTCCAACAACTTCGTTTAGGGTACACGTGTCTGTGGAGTGCTCAGCCACTTGCACATAAATTTCACGAGCAGGCTGTTCCATTGATCGGATGAACTGGAACCCTCGACGTCGTAAGCGACGGAGTGCCAACAACAACATGTTCATGTGTTCAAAGCTTGTAACAACTATTATGTTATGTCACTAGACAAGATACCTAATCTCTACTTGACGAAGTCTGCCTGGCTGACAACAGACTCTGCATTTTACAATAAAAAGGACAGCTAGCTATAAAGACACTTCTTCTTAAATAC
>NW_028315382.1:0-88274 GCF_046866305.1 Octopus bimaculoides
GAAGATAAAATTCTTTACAAATGGAGTAAATTACAATTGTATCTGGATTTGTTGTGAAAAAAAGTTTTGAAGGAGGGTGAAAAGAGGAGTTTCAGATAAATCACCCATGGGTTGTGAATAAAAATAGGGAAACAGAATACTTTGAGAGAAAAAACCCACCCTTTTTTTTTTTTTTTTTAAGCTAATTTCAATAAGGCAAACCCCCATCTGTGTCATAAACAGATTCACTGTAGACACAATAAACATATGGTCCTGTGATATTGGACTGGGGTGGAACAGTTCTCCACTATCTACTTGAAGCTCTTCTATAGGCACTGTACTAAAAATAGCAACCCTTTATATTCTTAAGGTAGTGATATACAAAAAAGAAAACTTAATAAATTTATCATACAGACAGAGACATGGCTGTGTGGGAAAGAAACTAATTTTGTAATCTCATGGCTTCAAGTTCAGTCCCACTGCATAGCACCTTGGGAAAGCGTGTGTATATATATATACATATATATATTGATTGAAGTGTACAGTATTATAGTACTATGTATCCATTGTGGCCATCCTTACCAGTCGGTTTTGCACTTGGGGCTTAATAGGTTGTTAGATAGCAGTCCAATTATGTAACCGTGCACTCTTCAGAGCAGCTCTACTGTCTGTTTTGTATGGTTTCTATGACTGAATGCCCTTCCTAACTAATGCCAGCCACTTTACAGAGTGAACTGGGTTCCTTTTTATGTGGTGCCCATGCACATATGTTAGTACATTACAATATTAGAGAAGTATTTCAGTTGATTTCACCAATCAGGCTCCCACACAACAGCAGAAAATCCCAATCCTGGTGCTTGTTAGAAGAAGGGCTCGTGCAAACAAAGAAGATTGTGCTGAAATGGATTTGTTGTATATATATAATATATATACATGGGTTGCATGGAGGCAAAGTGACTGAGTCCCTTTCAAGTGTTGGGCCTCATGGAGGCAATGACTGAGAAGACCCATCAAGCTGAGCAAAACCGCAGTTGTGGCAGATACTGGTACAGTACAAATTGGCATGTAAGGGCATCCAGCTATAGAAAACCATGCCAAATCAGAGAGGAGCCTGGTGCAGCCTTCCAGTGTGCCAACCCAGTCAAACCATCCAACCCATACCAGCATGGACAATGGATGCTAAATGATGATGATGATGACACACACACAATAAATACATATGTGTGTATAAATATATATATATATATATATATATATATACATACATATAATTATATATATATATTTCGTTTTTTTGGATTTGGTTCCCAAGACTTATTTTATGTCATTTCGTGTGTTGAAGCATCTTCTGTTGTGTCTGGGGAGAGTCATTTTCTTATTGTGCCTTCAAATTTAACACTCACCGGTAACATTTCCACTTATTTCTTATTTTTATTTTCCTAAAACTTTCGTTGCGTCTTGCAAACTTATCAATAGTCTTGACTCTGTCCGTTATTTATGCATGTGTGTGTCTCAGTGTGTGTGTATGTATGCGTGCATGTGTGTGTATGTATGTCTGTGTGTGTGTGCATATGTATATATGTATGTATGGGTGTGTATGCATACATGTATGCATGTATGTATTCTGCATATTCCTGTGTTTGTGTGTGTTTTTATGTATGTGTGTGCATGTGTGTATATGTATGTATGTACCTCTGTCTCCTTGTGGGTGTGTGTACGTATGTTTGTAAGTATATATGTGTGTATATGTGTACATATCTATGTATATGTATATATAATTGTGTATGTATTTGTATAAATCCATATGTATGTGTTATTAGGTTCTGTATGTATGTACATATATCTGTATGTATGTGTGTGTATATATGTATGTATGCGTGTATGTGTGTTTGTGTGTATATATATGTATGTATATGTATGTATGTATGTTTGTGTGTATATATATATGTATATATATATGTGTATGTGTATGTATGTATATATGAAAACACTTGAGTTCTTTTTCTTTTATATATATGTATTTGTATGTATGTATGTATGTATGTATGTGCATGCGTGTGTTTACGTATGTGTTTGTATACATGTATGTATATGTATATGCGTATCTGTTTATTCGGTTATAGGCGTAGATGTATATGTATGTGTCTATTTCTATTTATACATGTGTATATATATATATGTATATATGTGTGTATGGGGACATGCACACATATGGGTATATTTGTATAGGCATGGGTACGTATGTGCATATGTGTAAATGTGGACGTATGTGTGTATACGTGTGTGTGTGTATATATATATATATATATATATATATACACATATATATATGTGTATATATATGTATGTATATGTGTATATGTCTTTATGTATGCATGTATGTTTTCACACAGTTACATGTATGTGTTGTCCAACCCACTATCCGGTAGCGTCCAATTCTCTAACGGTTTTTTTCAAATGAATCAAGTCATAAACTTATCCCTCTATTGTTTTCATAATCGGTCATAAAGTCTTACGTTTAAGATGATTCCCATGCATTCCCTGAAGAGAAGGTTACAATTTTAATATCACAGATCCCTATGGATCACACAGGTTGTAATCCTTTGAAACATATGTAGGAATAAAGTATGCAATTATAACATGCGTTTTCTCCATTCCTTAAATTTTTAAATATATATATATATATATATATATATATATATATATATATATATATATATATATATATATATATATGTATGTATGAGCCAATGATGGAGACCTCTGCATGGTGGCTACACCTGTTAGAAGTAGCAGCCAAATCTTCCTCGAATCACACCTTACTCTCTTATATTTTAGATGAGGAAAGTATTTGAATATCCCAGGAGATTCTTGTGGTGGTGGTGTGGTGGTGGTGGTGTATAGGGCAATCATTGTTAAGGGGAAGGGCTGCAGAACTGTCCCTGAATACTTAAGGGATTACGTAGTAGAGATACAGCCAATCCAGGGAGGGTCCTGCAACGTTGTGTGAATGTAGTTCCTTGTTTTTGTGTGTTGACTGTGATCTTGAGCATGATAAGAGGGTCTGCCATGTTGTTTAACCGTAGGGCAATACTGATCCAGTAGACCTATGATGGTGGGTGTTACAACTATGATTATCTTGATTTTGTTTGGTTTTAATTCAGCCCTAGTGTATCTTGGAATATATAATTTAATGGGTCTTTCCAACTTTAAGACAGCTAAGCAGTGATTTCAGGGAGAGTTAGCTGCTATTTCTTGTAAAGTAAGGTACCACATAAAAGTTACTCACCAATTTTTGATGATGATGATGGTGATGATAGTGGTAGTAGTGGTGGTAGTGGTGATGATGATGATGATGACAATGATGGTGGTAGTAGTAGTGGTGGTGGTCATGACGATGATAGCAGTAATGCTGGTGACAGTGATGATGATGATGATGATGGTGAATGCGATGGTTGTGGTGGTGTTAAGTAGAACACAATGAATCTCCCCCAAGAGGCTCTGTGTGAAGGAAGTAAAACAGCAGACTATTTTCTTAGGACACCCAAGAGAGAGGAGGGGGGTGCAATGGGGGTGGGGGTGGGGTATATAACATTTCACTGTTGTGTTGACGTGGGTGGTGCATATATATATATACACACACACGTATGCATGATATAATCTCGTATATATATATACATAGATATATTCACTCCCTCACACCCTCTCCCCTCATACACGGCTTTTTTTTCCTCGAAGTGTCTTGAAGTACACAGAGGAAGCTATAAATAAGGCCTTGTAAATACTGAGTTGAGAAAACTATTTTGGACCCCAAAAAAAAAAACAAATCAGTTTCTAAAATGCTTTGGTCCAATGGTAGAACATCTGTCATGTTCAAAGATGTGGGTTTGAGTCTCACTGGCAGCCTCTTTGATTTTTACTCTCCAAATAGTTTCCATGTTTCTATTTATTAGCTTCACGTTTGTGCTTCGAAATCCACCATTTCCCCAAAAAAGGGATTCTTTTACATTCGTCGAAAAATTTATTACAAGAAGGCAAAGCTGTGTGGTCAGGAAGACCCCTTTGTAGCCAGTTGGTTTTGGGTTCAGTCCCACTGTGTGGTACCTTGGCTAAGTCTTTTATACTATACTGTCAGACCAATCAATGCCTTAGACATGAATTTTGTAGATGGAAACTGGAAGGAAGCCTATTCTACTGGGTTGGCCATGTGATTCAGATACCAAGTAGCCAGTTCCCAAAGATGGTCCTCTTCAGCAAGATTCAGACTGGAAGTTGGCCCCGTCGACTTTCGAAAGTTTGTTTTGCTGCAGGTCTCAAGTGGTCTCTCATTTTACGTAGTATCCTTCCCAATTGGTGAGGGTCCCTGGCTGTTAATTGGAAGCCATGCAAGTCCATGTGCTTTTACCTGTCTCTTCTCAAAGCTCGTTACTCCAGCGTTCACCACATCAGCTCGTTAAGTCTCAACAGTCCTCACCGTTTGTTTTTACTGTTTTGTTCTTGTTGTTCTGTTTTGTTACCACTTTAACCTTCTGCGGGAAGGACTGTTTTAACGAAGTCTCATCTGGTCCCTGCCTTTGAAATGCGGAGTATATAAAACAGGGGGCAACTGATGAAGGGAATGTTCTTTATGTTGCCTGTTTCGTTTCTCTGTTTGTTTCTTTCGATGTTCATTGTTTGTGTCTTTTTTATGTTCTCGTTTCTCTTTTTGTTCACATTTCTTTGATGCCCTGTACCAATATATGCATGTATATATATACATATATAAGTAGGCATGTACATGTATGTGTGTACATATGCATATACTTATATGTTGCTTTCCAGAATTCTTTGCTACCAGCATAAATAAGTTATTGATAAAATGGCAAAATTGTGTTGATGATTTAGGTGCATTCTTTGATTAACTGCATTGCTTTTCGTTGAGATAAAGTAAAATAAACTTTCAGTTCAAAATCGGATCATTTCATTCTTAACGACCTGATATAATGTAGCCCTGTACGTTTACTTTAAATCCACAGGTTGGTCGTGAGTGGAACACCTTTGTTCATTGAACAGCCGTATCAGGGTTGGCCTAGGGCTAAACAATCACAACACCCACAGATTTCCATAACAATACAATCATTGGCATTTGGGGTGGCCACCAGTTGCAAACAGATGGTGCACTTTGAGTGCAAACATGTACACACACTTTTACTGTCCTTGTTGTTTTTGTTGTTGTTGGTGGTGGTGGTGGTGGTGGCGGCGGTGGTGGTGGGGTGTTGTCCCTGTTTGGTGTCAATGTTGTTTTCTTTGTCTTTCGTTGATTATTTAATGAAATATATTTATACGTACATAGACGCATACACAAACACACTCACACACTTATATACATACATTGCATTCATACAAGCATACACAGATACATATATAGAGTTACTCATACATTCACATGTACACACACACACACACACATTCATACACATACCTATATATATCTTGCATTCATGCATACACACACAGTACATGCATACATGTATAGTGACATGCAATGACATTAACTCCCACATACATGTTAGTCAATACACACACAGCCTGGAAGACTTCCTAAAAAAAAAGAAACCCCAGATATCACAACACCACCACCACCACCACTACCACCTCAGCCACCACTGTCACCACTACCAACACCACTACAAGTGCTGCAACATATACCATCACAAAATTGCCACCAGAACTACCACCACCACCACCACCACTGCCACCGCCCTACTCGCTACTCACTTCATAACCACTGCTACTATCACCTAAGCTGCAACTCCTACTTTCACCACCACCACTTTCCACCACAAACCAATGAGGGAGATCCGCGACTACTAACTACATTATTAGAAATAGCAGCTAAATCTCCCTCAAATCACACCCTACTCCTCTCTTATGTATGGACCAATGTGGGAGGCATCTACATGGTAGCTAGAGCTGGGAGAAATAGCAGCCAAATCTCCCTGAAATGGCTCTCATTTTAGAAATAGTTACATTGTATAAACAAAATTTTAGGGGAAAGGCAAGATGGTCACAGTTGGAGCGTCTGCTGTGACTAGATTGACCTGGGACTAAACTACCACCACCACCATGTTGTTATTATTCATGTCAACATTTCCATGGCAACAGAAAACTGTTCACACACAACACGGTGGGGGAGGTCAGTGTGTGTGTGTGTGTGTGTTTATCTGGTGCCTGGTGGTGATGGAGACATCCTGTTCTATAAGTGTCACTGTTGGTTTTTCGTTGTTTAACCCTAGGCCAGCCTCGGTGGAGAAGGTCTATGACCACAGATGCCTCAACCATGACCATCTCATATTTAGAAGTGCATGACTTCAGGTGTCCTCCTTTCTTTATTGAAGAAGTTCAGAAGTGAGGTGAGGATCATTTAGCTGTTATTTTCAGCAGATAGAGCAACCATACAACAGCTCTCATTTTCCTGTGCCTGGTTTCAGCTGCAGTCAGAGTCTTGACTTATGATCAAAGGGTTTCCATCCTTGACCATCCAACATGATCTCGTGTTTTTTGAAGACAGCAATGTGGTGTGATTTTGAGGGAGATTTGTCTGCTATTTCTAAATGAAGACCAGTTCCCACATGTGGGCTGATTTGTGTCAGGAGCAGTGGGGAGAGGCAGGGTGATGGGGTGGGGGGCAGATATTGTGTGCTTATGTTGTCATTTTGCTCCAGCTAAACCCTGAGTAAGCAGAAGTATGATCACAGGCAATCCAGTTGTGACTATCCCCTCTGTCTCCGATGTTTAGGGAGCCAAAGCTCCCATTAGCAAGTAAGCATGATTTGTAGGAGATTGTGGAGTGAAGGAGGAATTGCGAGAAAGAGAAGAGACGTGGATTGGTTTGTCGAGGTAGGGTGAGGGCAAAATGTTCTTGTTATGTGTTGGTGGAACATCCAGGTTGGGGGGGGGGGGGGGCTAGCAGATGGCAATACTAGAGTGAGAGAAGGCATGTGGGTAGAATACACAGGTCGGGGGCAAGCAGAGAGTAAGGATACAGTGGCCCTGGGCCAAGAGGACGACAAGATTGGGGAGTGAGAGGTAATCATAATGCGTGAGAAAGAGATGTAGTTTGGTTCATTGTGTAAGAAGTTTTCTTGTTAAGTGTAGGTGGGACACACAGCACTTGTAGAACTCAGTTTCACTGATGTGGGTGGGACAGATTGAAGGATGTGCTGAAACGATTGTCATGTTGAATAAAAGATTCTAAATCCATCTTCTGTTTCTTTTATCAACAATAAACACAACAAACATTGTGGGTTTCCTGACATAAATCCAGTGAAAATTGTAGAGTTTCTGTGGAGGATGACATCAGGTAGCCTGAAACGGTGAATGTGCTTTGACTGACATAAGAATAGGCATATACTCAAAGTCCAAATAGTTACATGTGTGTGTGTATATATGCATCTGTGTGCGTGTGTATATATATATATTTATATATATATATATATATATAGCAGTGTATATGTCTGTGTGTATATATATATATATATATATATATATATATATATATGAACCCGTGGAAGAGGTAGGCCCAGGAAGACCTGGGCTGAGGTGGTGAGGCAAGACCTTCGTACATTGGGCCTCACCGAGGCGATGACTACGGACCGAGACCTTTGGAAATGGGCTGTGCGTGAGAAGACCCGGCAAGCCAAGTAAGATCGTTGCCAGTGCCCCTGGACTGGTTCTTGTGCGGGTGGCACATGAGATGCACCATTTTGAGCGTGGCCGTTGCCAGTACCGCCTGACTGGCTCCTGTAGGATTTTCGAGCGAGATCGTTGCCAGTGCCCCTGGACTGGCTTGTGCGGGTGGCACATAAAAGACACCATTTCGAGCGTGGCCGTTTTCGTGCGGGTGACACGTAAAAGCACCCACTACACTCTCTGAGTGGTTGGCGTTAGGAAGGGCATCCAGCTGTAGAAACTCTGCCAAATCGGACTGGAGCCTGGTGTTGCCATCCGGTTTCACCAGTCCTCAGTCAAATCGTCCAACCCATGCTAGCATGGAAAGCGGACGTTAAACGATGATGATGATGATGATGATATATATATATATATATATATGTATATATATAACTTTTATGAGTAATATTCTAAAAGAATATATAATTGAACTTATGTTGAGTGCTCAATTATCTTGAGCAAATAAATGTGTATATATGTGATTTTATATTATTAATTCATCAATAATATATTTAGGAAATCAATATTTAGTATTTCAAAAGATATATATCCAACATAACATGGTAGCATAATAAATTTAAAAGTTTAAAACATAAAAATAAAAATATGGAATATAAATATCGATACATATAAAAATCTAAAAATAGATAAATATATGTTTAAATATATATGCGTATAAAAATTTATGTGTAAATAAGCATGAATATTATGTTTATTTTTATGTTTTAAACTTTTAAATTTATTATGCTACCATGTTATGTTGGATATATATCTTTTGAAATACTAAATATTGATTTTCTAAATATATTATTGATGAATTAATAATATATATATATATATATATATATATATATATATATATGTATACCGATGCACTTTTACACCCTGATGTGGGCTGATGCAAACAAACAGCCAAAGAAACTGAGTCAGTGACTGCGTGCGCGTGTATGTATGTGTGTATCTGTGTTCTACATGATACGGGGAGGGGGGACAGTTATGTGGTGGTGGTGGTGTGGGGGGATCATGTTTCAAGTGAGACTGGGAAGGAAGTTGAGGCAGGGTAACCCACATAGACGCCCCCCCCCCTTGCCACCCTATTCCGATGGTGGGACAGACCCAGACACACACACACACCACCGACAAGGAGTTCATATGGGGTGGGGGGGGTAAGTATTGGGTGGCTGGTGAGGTGGGAGTGGGGGCTAAGGAATGCCCAGCAAACACAATAACATATACTCACTCCCTCACACACACACACACCTACCCAAGCAGCCAGAAAGGCAGAAACACACACAAAACCAAGTCTTAAAAGCTGAGGAAGCTCTGACCTGATGTGAGTTCTTTTTACTTGCTAAAAATAGCAGTCAAATTTCCCCTGTCACATGATGAAAAGAAGAACACATAGCATCATGGGCTTGTTGATAGAAGAAGAAATGGGGGGGGGGGTCAAAGATGGAACCCTTATGACTAAAGCTCTGCTCAGGCTGGTTTAGCCTGGGGCTAAACGAATACAACATTTCCATGGAGCGCACAGGCATATATACACATACGTATATAAACAAGCACTCCTTTGTTTACAACGACAAGTGTTCCGGTTGATCTGATTGACGGAACAACCTCCTTCAATTGGATCAGTGCCCTACACACACCTGCACCATTAACATAGTTCTCAGGAGAATTCAGTGTCACACAGAATGGGACAGGATTGGTCCTTTGAAATACAAGTACGACTCTTTTTTGCCGGCTGAGTGGACTGGGGCAATGCAAAATAGAGTGTCTTGCTCAAGGATACAACGCACCATTAAGGATCGAATTGTTGACCGTATGATTGTAAGCTCAACACCCTAACCAGTAAGCCATGTGCCTTCACCATATATATCATCATCATCGTTTAACGTCCGCTTTCCATGCTAGCATGGGTTGGACAATTTGATTGAGGACTGGTGCAACTGGATGGCTACACCAGGCTCCAATCTAATTTGGCAGAGTTTCTACAGCTGGATGCCCTTCCTAACGCCAACCACTCAGAGAGTGTAGTGGGTTCTTTTACGTGTCACCCGCACGAAAACGGCCATGCTCGAAATGGTGTCTTTTATGTGCCACCCGTACAAGAGCCAGTCCAGGGGCACTGGCAACGATCTCGCACGAAAACCCTACAAGGCCAGTCAGGTGGTACTGGCAACGGTCACGCTCAAAATGGTGCATCTCATGTGCCACCCGCACAAGAGCCAGTCCAGGGGCACTGGCAACGATCTCACTTGGCTTGCTGGGTCTTCTCACGCACAGCACATTTCCAAAGGTCTTGGTCAGTAGTCATCGCCTCGGTGAGGCCCAATGTTCGAAGGTCTTGCCTCACCACCTCAGCCCAGGTCTTCCTGGGCCTACCTCTTCCACGGGTTCCCTCAACTGTTAGGGAGTGACACTTTTTCACGCAGCTATCCTCATTCATTCTCACCACATGTCCAAACCAGCGCAATCGTCTCTCTTGCACACCACTACTGACGCTTCTTATGTTCAGCTTTTCTCTCAAGATACTTACACTCTGATGGGTATGCACATTTACATTACACATCCAGCGGAGCATACTGGCTTCATTCCTTGCGAGCTTACGCATGTCCTCAGCAGTCACAGCCCATGTTTCACTGCCATGTAGCATGGCTGTTCGTACACATGCGTTATACAGTCTGCCTTTTACCCTGAGTGAGAGTCCCTTTGTCGCCAGCAGAGGTAAGAGCTCTCTAAACTTGGCCCAGGCTATTCTTATTCTAGCAGTTACACTTTCAGCGCACCCACCCTCACTACTAACTTGGTCACCCAGATAGCGGAAGCTATCAACTACCTCTAGTTTTTCTCCCTGGAATGAGATAGAAGTTGTTTCCTGTTTGTTCACAGTGTTTATTGCACCTGAACATCTGCCACATACAAAGACTAACTTTGTAGTTAATCTGCCTTTGATATTGCTGCACCTCTTATGTGTCCATAGCTTGCACCGGGTACATCTTATAGAGTTACTGCCTACTCCTTTACTGCATACTGAGCAGGGCCATCTACCTGAAGGGGTTTGTGTTTTATCTACCTTCCTACTTATTAGGATTTTGGTTTTTGCTAGGTTGACTCTAAGGCCCTTCGATTCTAGTCCTTGCTTCCACACCTTAAACTTCTCCTCTAGTTCTGATAGTGACTGCGCAATTAGTGCAAGGTCATCAGCATAGAGGAGCTCCCAGGGGCAACCTGTCTTGAATTCCTCTGTGATCACCTGGAGGACTATGATAAATAGGAGGGGGCTGAGGACGGAACCTTGGTGGACCCCTACCTCTACCCGGAATTCATTACTGTACTCATTTCCAACCTTCAACTTACTGACAGCATCTCTGTACATGGCTCGCACAGCTCTCACTAACCATTCTTCTATCCCAAGTTTCCTCATTGACCACCAGATAAGGGATCGGGGGACCCTGTCAAAGGCTTTCTCCATGTCAACAAAGGCCAGGTACAGAGGTTTATCCTTGGCTAGATATTTCTCCTGCAGCTGTCTCACTAGAAATATGGCATCAGTGGTGCTTTTACCTGGCACGAACCCAAACTGCATCTCATCTAAATTGATTCGCTCCCTAATTAGTTGGGCTATGACCCTCTCCGTAACTTTCATAACCTGATCTAACAGCTTGATGCCTCTGTAATTATTAGTGTCTAAAGCATCACCTTTACCTTTGTAGCAGTTGACTATGGTGCTGCTACACCAGTCATTGGGTATGACTCCTTCGTGTATCACCTGGTTCGTAATACGGGTGACTAGGCTGTAGCCAACACTGCCAGATATTTTGAGCATCTCTGCAGTGATTCCTGATGGGCCGGGGGCTTTCCCTGTCTTCATACTCTTAATTGCTTTATCTACCCTGGTACTGTCAACTCGGATAGCTGGTCCCTCTGTTGGGTCGACATACGGCAGGCTCTATTTCTCCCATTCATTCTCTTTATTAAGCAATCTATCGTAGTGGCATCTCCAGACCTCTTTCTTTGCAGCCTCATTTAGTGCAAGCGTACCGTCATCCATGCGAACACATTTCTCTCCTACAACATCACTATTCTCTCTCCTACACTGTCTTGCAACACGAAATACCTCGAGTCTTTGGTCCTCACGGCGCAGAACATTGGCAAATCTTTTCTTATCTGCTTCCCCTCTGGCTAAATAACCCTGTCGCCTAGCTTCCCTTCTGGCAGATTGGTACAATTCCCTGCTACCACCGTTCTTCCAGTCCTTCCAAGCCTGTTTCTTTTGTCTAATAGCCCCGTCTACATCCTTGTTCCACCACCACACACATATATATATATATATATATATATACATGTATATATACACACACATGTACATACATATATGTGTGTGTATATATATATATATATTATTATTATTATGTAACTTAGATAGAACCATCCCTATAAGAGTTTTTTATTCTCATATTGACTGAATATATGTATGTATGTATGTACGTATGTATGTATGTATGTGTGCGTCTGTGTGTGCCTTTGTGTCTGTCTCTCCTACTAGATAACAACAGCTGTTGGTTTGTTCCACCCTACCCTCATAACTTAGCACAAAAACCCCCCCAAAAACCCTGCACTAAAGACAAAACTTGAAACGTGGAATGAAATAAAAAATCTATATTAATGACAACCAGTGAAGAGAAACATAACGAGAGTGTTACGAGACTGAAAGATTATGGGTGGAAGTTAATGAAGAAGCTGGAGTGAGTTTCAATTTGGAGTCCATGTTGAAAGAAAAGGATTTGGAAGAAGACAACGAAGAGGAATAGAAAACTAATTGTATTCAATGAAATGTATCTGAGAAAGATGTTGAGAGCACACTGGCAGATCAGGTCAGAAACAAAGAGATTCTGAGAAGAGCGAGGTTGTGACCATTGCAAGGGATTCCATCTGGCTGGCTCCATTCTGTACCTAACCAATCAGCAGGACTTGAAAACAACCATGGCTTGAGTACTACCTGATAACGAGTGTGAAAAAAGGGAGGCCAAAGATCCCATGCTACCCGGTGGTGGCCATTTCAAGATGACCCGAAGACTTGCTGGGGCTGCCTACTGGACCCTAGCAGCGGGAAATTTAGACAGTGTCACGTGACAACTTGCTGGGGCAGCCTGCTGGAGCCTAGCAGCAGGTATAAAAAGGGGAATTTGACAAGCCAATCAGTCGGACGCTGACACTCGTTGATGCTGCATTGAAGAGGCCAGGGAATAGAAGAAAGAAGACATGCACCCAACACCGGAGCTGAAGACACCTCCGAAAGGGGGGGAGGCGCCACGTCAAAATGGTAGGGGAGTAGGGGCCGAAACCGGACGTGGATCCTCCTGATGATGTCTTGAGCTAACTGGATCCTATAAAGGAGCTGTTGTGGTAGCAGACCACGAAACATGGTTGAAATTCCTCAGCATTATGTAGAATGGATGTGTGACGATAGAAGCTGAATGGAACCCACTGGAGGAGGCTGGTTGCCCACTGCCCTGAGCAAAAGTCAGTTTGCTTTGAATTGTAGACATTGAATGAAGTTTTAATTATCCGTTTCCTAAGCAACAAGCAGAGCATCAACGATGTTCCTAATCATGTGATATAAAAGCATTTTGTCGTTTGTTTTAAAAGCTGGGACAAAGACCGTTTAAAAAAGTCTGTGTTTCCGACCACTTGGATAAAAACCTGAAACTATCGCGTAAAAGTAGTTGACAAGTGATAAATATAGATTAATGTATAATAGAGTCTATGAGACTGTGTGTGGGTGAATAATTAGCTGTTTGTTGTTGGTTTGAATAAAATTAAACATCATTTAATACACGCACACAGATGTACATCAGGTGGAACATGAGACTAACTTTAATGAATGCTTTTAATCTCATAGGATACATATATATATATATATATATATCTCATCATCATCATCATCGTCGTTTAACGTCCGCTTTCCATGCTAGCATGGGTTGGACAATTTGACTGAGGACTGGTGAAACCGGATGGCTACACCAGGCTCCAATCTGATTTGGCAGAGTTTCTACAGCTGGATGCCCTTCCTAACGCCAACCACTCTGAGAGTGTAGTGGGGGATTTTTATGTGCCACCAGCACAAAGGACAGTCAGGCGGTACTGGCAACGGCCACAGCTCAGAATGGTGTATTTTACGTGCCACCTGCAAAAGAGCCAGTTCGAGGGCACTGGCAACGATCTCACTTGAATGTCTTCACACGTGCCATGTGGCACAAGTGCCAGGAAGGCGACGCTGGGCACAGGTGCCATTAACGGTGCTTGAAACGTCAAAGACTTTCTCTATTCCCGAGCGTTAAACTAATACATCCTTTTGTTGTTTACACCACCTGTCCTCGTCTGTTGTTGTTTTTTTCGTAAATTCTCCCATTTATATGTATGAATGTATTTATGTGTGTATATATATATGTGTGTGTGTGTGTGTGTACGTATGCATATGTAACTAACAGGCATTCCCGTCAGTTATGACGATGAGTGCTCAATGATCTGATCAATGGAACGACTTGCTTGTGAAATTAGCATACAAGTGGCTGAGCACTCCACAGATATTGCATAATCCTTAACATAGTTCTCATGGAGGTTCAGTGTGACTGAGAATGGGACAAGAGTGGCCCTTTTTGAATCCCATGTACAACTCCTTTCTGCCAGCTGAATGACAGGACACAACACCACCACCGGGAACTCACAGCCTTGCAATTGAGGGCAGGACACACTGCAACCACTAAGCCACAGGCCTCTACGATGCAAACACATACATACATACATATATACATGTATATATGTATATACAGTGGCATGTAAAAAGCACCATTTGAGCATGGTTGTTGCTAGTGCTGCCTGACTGGCCCACGTAAAAGCACCCACTTCACTCTTGTAGTGGTTGGCATTTGGAAGGGCATCCAGCTGTAGAAACCTTACCAGATCAGAATGAAACCTGGTACAGCCTGCTGGCTTGCCAGTCCTCAGTCAAACCATCCAACCCATGCCAGCATGGAAAGTGAACATTAAACAATGATGATGATGATGATGATGCATATGTACATATGTATATCTTAGATAAAACTTTGATATGTTTCAACCAAAGATTGGTCCAGGCCATGTCCAATTTAATAGCACCATCTGATAAGATTATCTAAATCCTTTTAAAGCCAAGTTTTGCGGTATCGTGGTCCACTCAAGTGGGGAGTTCTTGTTGAGTGAGTTGTACCCAGGTATGGGTGGCTCATCTGGTATTCCTTGAAAAAGCTGATAGGATCCTTTTCCTCTTTGATCAGTTTTGGGACAATGTTAAATAAGGCAGGGCCCGTTGAGGCCCAAATATTCTGTTTTAGGTTCAAACTGGCCAGATCTGGCCACTCACACCTCCCTAACAATGCCATTCCAAAAAGGAACAATTACATCGCATATAAATAAAAGTTGGTCCTAACTATGATATTAATGTCATCTACATATCTGCTGTAAAGTAGAAGAGTTGTGGACCGTTCTGCTAACATATGTTTGAGTTTTCTGTCCCAACAGGTCATGAAGAGGCCGGCCACATCACCAGCTACACCAATGCCGATGGCTGCACCTTGAACCTGCATGTATAGTTTTTTGTTGAACTTTACTATGTGGTTCTTCAAGGTGGTTTTTATACTGGCCCCTATTGCGTGAGCCATCATTTCCTTCACCTGATTGTTGTTCTCAGGTTTTGGGTGGGTGCAGTCCAGCCACTCCAGCGTTGAGTGGTGCTTCTTTTTCACTGCTGAAGTGATGATGGGTGGTCTTCCCCTCTGTGGCCTGGTGGGGCAGAATCTACTGAGGTCATGGTCATCCAAATAGTTACTGTCGTAGCTTAGTCTGAGGAGGAGGCCCAGTTCCCTCGTGTTGACCTTGCGGAACTCCACTTCACTCTCACAGATCACCTGAATGCATATCCCCACAGCAAAATCTATGTCTATAGATGGGTAGAGTGAAATCACATCCATACTACCCACTACACAACCTGTGAGGTCGTCGGAGTAGTTGCAAGTACTGATTCTACTGAGGAGATCTTCCATGCTTATACAGACATCTGGAGACATCTCTATGAGAGGTCGTAATACTTGTGAGAGGAAGTAGGACAGTGTACAGTTGCTGGAGATATTTGCTCCACAAACTGGTCTGGTTGGAGGTCCCATGACAGGGTTTATGTAGGGTTTGTGGTCTTTGCGTAACCCGTATAGTGTAGGAATGTCGTTGTTGGTAGCTTGGAAATTGTGTGCTGTCCTTTTTGTACGTTGGAGTATGTTGCACCACATTCCCATGTGTGCGTTGAGGATTTTTTTCCACTTTTTCATGTTCTTGTGTAACTTCTCTCATGTTACTGATGTGTTGTTGCATAGTTTGGACATAGTTCTGACGGCTGTCTATTGACAGTCTGCCAGACTTGTCTGTAGGGAGGCACACTAATTCCCTGTTCCTAATTTGCTGTCTCAGTTTATGTAGGCCTCTGTCAACAGAGGAGCTGATTTGGTGGGTCCCCTCCTCACTATGTTTTTTAGTGGATTTGTTGTATTAGTCTAAGATATGTCGGAGTCTATTTCTTGCTAAGGAGATCTTTGCTTCTGTTTCACTGTCGATTTGGGGTGGGATACATGCCCTTTTGTTGAAGGGTAAGTCTGTGGGGGAGATCCTTGTCATGTCATAAGATTAGTTGTTAGGGTTAGGGTTAGGGTTGTAGAAGGCAGAGTGTAGGGTGTTACTATCATTGTGGTTGTTGTTGTTGTTGTTATAATAATAATAATAATAATAAATAAGTAAGGATCATTTTCTCCATACTAGCACGGGTTGTATGTGTCCTGTTGATATCTGTTTCAGTTTAATTCCTTTTGCAATGTTTTCATAAAATACAGTTGTTCCTTGGCTTACACAGTTTTCTGTTTCTTAGTTTCACTTTAGCAACGAAAATGTGATAATTAGATGCGGGGTAGCCATGTGCTTTCTCTGCAGCAACACACCTCTACCTGTCCCTCTATCATACTACAGCTGAGGATGAAGCCACCTCTCTCACTACTAGCAATCTACTCTGCCTTGAAATTTACTTGGTAATTTTACTCGTGTCAGTGTTACCGAAACTGTTTCTCAGACATAGAGAAACCATGTCAAAACACACATTAGAGCTAAGTGTAGTAATTCGTCTCAGATCATGTGAAATAGTCCAACCCATGACAGCCTGAAAAACGAATGTTAAATGATGATGATGGTTACACATACACATTAACTGTATTTCTTATTTTCATTGCAATAATTAATTTGTTTCTATTATAAATAAAAACATCAACTTCATTTCGCATGATAATGATTAGCTTGATGACTTGTGGATGCAATGCACTTTCACGTGTGTCGCAGGCACAGATGCCAGCAAGGCGACGCTGGTAACGATCCCGCTCAAAAGGTGCTATTTACATGCCTTCTACCTTACAATTAACTAAATTGGCATAGAATAATGGTTTCATATTGTTTTATAATTAAGATCTAAACTGTTAATATATGAATGCAAAAGAGATTGTTGAAGAACTGCGAACCTACTTTTGGGTCCCCCTGTATATAGTAATTTCATTCTAAGACAATGTGGTAAGAACCTTATGTGGTTGATAAGTTTCGATAAAGAATACTGTGTGAATACAAGGACAACTGTATTTAGTAAACAAGTGTATTTCATGATTCAACACATTAAAAAAATCAAAAAAATCTGACGTTCAAATGTTGTTGGTTGATATTTTGCTCGTTGTTTGCATATCATGTTTTCTGTTATAGTTGGCAAATTGCCAAAGGTAAGTAGTTTTTCTATTTCATGATTCGACATAAGAAACAAAAAAAAAAAAAACAATCTGACTTTAAAAAAAAATAATAATTTGACTTTAACCCTTTCGTTACTATATTTCTGGCCAAAATACACCCCTCATGAGTTTCAATTAAATTCTAAAATAATCATGAATTTAGACTAGTCTCATTAAACACCTGTAACTTTTTTATTTATCAACATATTAATGTGATATTTGGAACATAATTAAAGAAAGGGTTCTTAATCAATTCTATTGCATAAGTTTTGTCTCACAGTTCTGCACGTACTGGGGGGGGGGGGGGTACTGCTAGTGTCTCTCACATGTATATATTGGTTCAGCTTCACGAATTGTACTCGTTCATAATACTGGAAATATATTCATCGCTAAAAGGTTCCTGATCGCTCCAGTAATTTGTTATTCTGGGTAACTGTCTAATATCCATGATAATATTTATGGCAAAAAATGCCCGTATTTCATCTACAGTTGCAGGAAACTGCAAGCGATCTTTTTTTTCCCGGTTCGTTTACATTCTTCGTAACGGTTTGTTTCCGCAGTAATCAGTTGAAACAAGCATGAAAAGGAAGTCTAAAGGTTTCGCTTCCTGAGAAAGACTATGGCTAGACCCTGTTTCCTCACAAAAATTGTTAATAAAAACGTTTGTTTTAATTTTTACTCCATTCTGGTGTAAAATCACCCTCGCTGTCACCGTCGCCGCTTTCAGAATCGCTGATTTCGGTTTCGGATCCAGAAATATCCGATTCCTTATTGTTCACCACGTGCTTTTGTAGCTCATTCATTCTTTTCTTCGATATCTCCATATCTTCTGTTGAAAAACCTTCAAATTCGGAATCACTGCTTGATAGCATGAAACTCCTCTCCATCTTCAAAGTTGAAAAAAATCAACGCCGCAAAAAATGTGGAAAGAAATCTTCCAAAATTCACTGAGTTCAAATATCAGGCCAAACAATGTGGGAGACAATAACTCAACTGTTTGCAAAGTGAAATCAGGTGTTTTAACGACTGTATTAACGAGATTTGGGTTCAAATATACATTTAAATAACAATGGGTATGCTCGGCCGGCTACGGCCGGGTTAGTCTTATGAACCAAAAATTTTTTGGGCCGGCTACGGCCGGGTTAGTAACGAAAGGGTTAAAAAAAAAAAATAATAATCTGAATTTAAAAAAAAAAACAATCTGACTTTAAAAATAAAAAATTTGACTTTAAAAAAAAAAATAATAATCTGACTTAAAAAAAAAATCTGACGTTCAAATGTTGTTGGTTGATATTTTGCTCGTTGTTTGCATATCATGTTTTCTGTTATAGTTGGCAAATTGCCAAAGGTAAGTAGTTTTTCTTATTTTGTTGAGTATTTGCTGTTTTTCTTATTTTGTTGAGGGTTTGTTGTTAGGATTGGGGTTCAGACTTTAGACTATATTAGGGTTAGCTTGGGGATTTGTGAACGGTTTTTAGAGAGAATAGTTAGGTAAGAGATCAAAGTTTGAACTAGGGGTTAGGCTTTGTGGCGATGGGGAGGGTAGAGATTAAACAGGATCAGTACTGAAGATGAAGGTTTATTGCGAGTGTTGATCATGGTTTAATGTTGGGTTTAGCAGTGAAAGACAGGGATGAGGGCTAAGGTGAATGTTTTGTGCGATCATGCCTCATCCCCTACTAGAATAGGAGGGAAGAGGTAGGCCCAGGAAGACCTGGGATGAGGTGGTGAGGCACGACCTTCGAACATTGGGCCTCACCGAGGGATGACTTCTGACTGAGACCTTTGGAAATATGCTGTGCGCGAGAAGACTCGGCAAGCCAAGTGAGACCTAAATCTAAGGCCTCAGCCAGTCCACTTATGCGTACCTTTCTTCATTGGACACTAAACTCCACTTGCGAAGACCTGTTGAGGCAAGTGAAATTGAAATCGAGTTGAATTGGACGCTAAACTCCACTTGCGAAGACCGGTTGAGGCAAGTGAAATCGAAATCGAGTAAAATTCGATGATTGGCACCCATGCCAATGTCGTCTCCTTCATTAGACACAAAACTCAGCTTGCGAAGACTTATTGGGGCAAGCGAAAGCGAAATTGTGATGGCACCTGTGACCAGCGTCGCCTTTCTGGCACTTGTGCCTGCGGCATATGTAAGGACTTTCGAGCGAGATCGTTGCCAGTGCCCCTGGACTGGCTCTTGTGCGGGTGGCACATAAAATACACCATTTTGAGCATGGCCGTTGCCAGTACAGCATGACTGGCCTTCGGGCCGGTGGCAAGTAAAAAACACCCACTACACTCTCTGAGTGGTTGGCGTTAGGAAGGGCATCCAGCTGTAGAAACTCTGCCAAATCAGATTGGAACCTGGTGTAGCCATCTGGTTTCACCAGTCCTCAGTCAAATTGTCCAACCCATGCTAGCATGGAAAGCGGACGTTAAACGACGACGATGATGATATATATATATATATATATATATATAAATTGGAAATGTAAAATAAAAACAAAAGAGAAAGGATTCTGTATATATATATATATATATATATATATATATATATATACACATATATATATATATATATATATATATATATATATATACATATATATATATATATATATATATATATATATATATATATATATATATATATACATGTATACTCTTTTACTCTTTTACTTGTTTCAGTCTTTTGACTGTGGCCATGCTGTAACACCACTTTTAGTCGAGCAAATCGACCCCAGGATTTATTCTTTGGAAGCCTAGTACTTATTCTATCGGTCTCTTTTTGCCGAACCGCTAAGTTACGGGGGACATAAACACACCAGCATCGGTTGTTATGTGATGTTTGGGGGACAAACACAGACACTCATACACACATACATAGATATATACGACGGGCTTCTTTCAGTTTCCGTCTACCAAATCCACTCGTACATACATCTATACATATATATATATATACATATGTATGTATATATATATATATGTATGTATGTACATATGTATGTATGTATGTATATATATATATATATATATATATATATATATATATATATATATATATATACATATATATGTATGTATGAATGCATGTATGTATGAATAAATGAGTGTGTGGGTATGTATGTAGATATGTATGTATGTATGTATGAATAGACAGACATACATGAGGTGTGTCTGACAGATAGTGTTAGGCTCCATTAAACTTGAAATATGATATCCCTGGAGTTACTGGTCATCCATGGGATAATTACAATTTAAGTAGAGAGATTTTTTATTCTATTTGTCTATACCACTTGTCTAGAAGATAAAAGGATGTGTGTATATATGTAAATGTATGTAAATGGTAATTAGAAGTATATAAAACCCAAAAGAATGAAGAATTCGAATAATAATGAAAATAAACTTAAAACTATAAAGAAACATAAAGAAACATATATATGGTGCCGGGGTGGCTATGTGAATGGGCGAAGGGGTGGCTGTGTGGTAAGTAGCTTTCTTACCAACCATATGGTTGTGGGTTTAGTCCCACTGCATAGTACCTTGGGCAAGTGACTTCAACTATAGACTCGGGCCGACCAAAGCCTTGTGAGTCGATTTGGTAGACGGAAACTGAAAGAAGCCCGTCGTATCTATCTATCTATATATATATATATATATGTGTGTTTATGTTTGTGTTTGTGCCCCTAGCATTGCTGGACAACCGATGCCGGTGTGTTTACGTCCCCGTAACTTAGTGGTTTGGCAAAAGAGACCGATAGAATAAGTCCTGGGGTCATTGTGCTCAGCTAAAGGTGGTGCTCCAGCATGGCCGCAGTGAAATGATTGAAACAAGTAAAAGAGAAAAGATATGTATATATATATTATTAATTTTTCTATATGTGATAGTGGATTTTCATCGATGAGTTCTTGAAAATTGGTTCTTTTCTTGAATGGATACAACGAATGTATGCATATATGCACATATATAACCTTTCTTATATGCACATATATAACCTTGCTTATATGCACATATATAACCTTGCTTATATGCACATATATAACCTTGCTTATATGCACGTATATAACCTGGCGTATACGTATATACAAGTACACACGCTCATATTGACACTCACACACACTCACAAATATACGTATAATCTTAAAGTATACACACATATACGCTTATCCATCACTACACCTATACATATATACACATATATACACACACACATACATATATACAAATATATATGACACTAATACAAGGATAACGGTTAAATTCAAACATGCATTTTTTTAATATTGTTATTTTATTATAACCTTTTTTTTAACACACATAAACATGCCACACATAGATGTATCTACACATACTCATATCTACACATGTTCATACGCACATAGTCATATACACAACGCGCAACACATACACACACGTGCACACACATATGCATCTGCACATACGTACATACATATCAAACTATATACGCTCATACGGTTATATATAACTACATATATGTATGTATTATGCATCTCAACATGTATGTAGGGAATGGAATTCCACATGTAAAAGAGAGAGGAGGGTGATTATAGAGGTGTACTCCCGAGTGGAATCTGGATGTTACCCCATTCGCATTTACGGTTGAGAGAGGGTTTGTGTTCCTGTATACAGACAGCTTCAGTGAATTGTCTCAGCATTGCATCAGTGGGATGTGTGGATAAGATATTTAAATTAAGTCTCCCTAACGAGCCCTTGTGGCAGTCTACAGCATGCTGGTAGAAGATGGAGTTTGGTTTCTTTTCAATGCAGTTGTCCAGGTGTTCTTTGAGCCTATCATTGATACTCCTAGAAGTCTCATCAATGTATGACCCTGGGTTAGTCGCGCAAGCTCCTTATTGGCACTTGATCTGGTATACAGTGTTCTTGGTTTTGCAGTTCACGTGTGGGTTTGTAGGACATACTGCACAATTATTTTGACAGATGATTCTATCAAACGGATATGATCTACATAATACAGATTTGATAGTCCTACCTGTCTTTTCTACAACTTTGATCTTAAGGCCAGTTTTGTGCAGGATTTTCTTGAATGCCTTACTTAATACGTTCTTAGGTGTAGCATCAACAAACATTACACTGTGAAACTTCTTGTTATCATACGAAGTATCGTTCTTATTTCTTTTGTTGGCCTCCCCCTCTAACCTATTCCAGAACTTGTTGCGGTACAGGGGCCATATACCGTTTTCAGCATCTCTTAGGATGCGTTCGAATTTTGTTTTCGCTCCATTGTACACCCTGATTCTATAATGCTGTGTGTATCCGGAACGTTGCATTCGGAATATATGGTGCTGGATGTGTTGTTGTCGTTGTTGTGGTTGGCATAGTGGCGATACTTTCCTCATTACACCAACTAAGGCTGCTATGAGGATGTTGACCTTGGCAGTACTTGACATCGCAGAGTCACTACGGGTTACCCGTGGATCAGCCACAGGTTTAGAGTAGTGTGAGTGGAGTAGACAGGGTTGAACAGTTCCGTCAATTCTTGTATTTTCTCTCCAGAGCTCAGTATCTAGGACGGGTAACTGTTACTGGGGTGTTTAGAGCGGTAGTCTACGGTAGCCGTTCTACTGCTGATATGGATAGGGTCAGCCATGTGTTGTATAGCTGTCATCACCTGTTGCTCATTTAGGGGAGTGTTCGTATCTGTATGTGTATCTGTATTATTATTACATTTCACGACGAGGTTAATGTGGTCGACTTATCGAGAGTACATGGCTAAGTGGATGTTACGGGTCGCAAAGCACTCTGTAAAATTAGCTATGCACTTAGCTATGTACACTCGATACGTTAACGACAGTACCTTCCTTGTGTTTCAAACCACAAGACGGACGTTTTGCGGAGATTGTGAGTTCGAAACTCACCCGGGGCACAAATTCTTTTTGTGTCTTTCTACCGTGAATCTTTAAATATATTATATCTACATATATATATGTAAACATGACAGTTGACCATTTACGTATATAGAGATATATTTCATGCACTTGTGTGTATATACATATACCTATACTTTCGACTAAATATATTTGAGTGGGGACGACCTTGAAGATCAACATTGAAGTTAGACAGAGATTCTGAGGTCGAAACTCGTTAGGAGCACAATTTTTTTTTTAACGTACTTTTATCATCAAACTTTAGATATATCATTTTGTAGAAATATGTAAATATATTTGACGATTTAAGTATCTGTATATTTAACGTGAATGTATATATAACGTTCATATATATATATATATATATACAGAGAGAGAGAGAGGGGGGCACACACATATACTTTTATCGCATAATCATCTGTGTACATGCAAATTGGTGGGTTAGGGTTAGGGTTAGGGTTAGAGTTAGGGTTAATTGTTTCAGAATCGTTTGTTTATGTAGTCGGCGCTTAATGTATATCGGCTGAATGGACGTCAGTGATTGGTTGAAATTACAGAAATACGACAACTTTAACATGGAATAATTTATGGATTTCTTTTTTTTTTAAAGAAGACTAAGAGAAAAAGATGTTTTATATGACACATTCTACCAGTGTTCCAAGTTTCAAAGTGTCTCGTTAATGAAAAATGTGGCCCCCGTTTTAAAAAAGATCCGGGTTAGGGTTAGAGTTAGGGTTAGGGTTAGGGTTAAAGCAAATTTAAAACGAAAAAAGCAAATAAAACGAAGAATCGTTTGTTTATGTAGTCGGCACTTAATGTATATCGGCTGAATGGACGTCAGTGATTGGCTGAAATTATCGAAATAAGACAATTTTTTACATGAAATAAATTCGAATACAAAAATATTTTTCTGTTCTATAAAATAAAATAGATAAGTATACGAAGTTTGAAAGTCTTTCGGTACCAAAAACACTACGTAAAACATTAATGAAAAATGTGGCCCCCGTTTTAAAAAAGATCCTATATATATACAATGATAATAATAAAGTGACAACAAAAGAATGAAACCTCAATATTAGGTAAATATAGCATTATTTATATATGTATATAGATAGGACAATCAGTAAGTTGTCATAATAGTGTTTGGAGTGTGGATATGTGTATACATATGAGTACGTACATGCACATATATGTTTGTGTGTGTATGCCCATATACATGTTTGTGTGAGTGTGTATGTATGTAGACATTATGAACACAGGAGGTGTTTCTTTCTTTTTTTTATAAATCTCCTTTTACAAAACCACTACATTATAGGGATGTCAAAAAACCGACACCAGCCCCTAAGTGATGGCCTTGAAAAATTCTGTTTTAGTCGAATGAATCGAATCCAGCACTTATTTTGGTCTGCTTTGCTGAACTGCTAGGTTATAGGAGCATAAACACCAACACCAGTTATCAAGCAGTGATGAGAGACAGACACACAGACATGAGGAGACACACACACATATATATTCGATGGGCTTCTTTCAGTTTCCATCCACCAAAACCACTCACAAGGCTTTGGTCGGCTTGAGACTATAGCAGAAGACACTTGCTCAAGGTGGCACGCAGTGAGACTGAACCCAGAACCATGTGGTTGGGAAGCAAGCCTCTTACTACACATAATATATAACAAAGATGGTGGGATAGGCTGGAAGTATTAGGTAAGTGATGACGTATGAACGGTCAAGGGGCCTTGCCAGTAAGACAGACATGTGAGCAGAAGGACAACTAGTGCGTATGACTTTTGCTTTCGGGCTTTCGCTTGGGACAGACATGGTGACCCCGCAAGAGTTCAGGGAAATTGGCGTTAGGTTCTGGCCAGAGGTTAGGTCGGTGTATCCTAAGTGGACAGTATAAATGTTGCGAGAGGACCCATGTGACAGATGAACCAAGCTTTTTAGCCCATTTCACACACCTGCTTATACCCACTGATCCACTGACTTGTACGAGTTAAGGCAGCTGGTGTATATATATATATATACAAACATATATGCCGTGTGTAGCATCGTGTGAAAGAGGGAGGCTAGTATATATTATATAAAAAAAACTTTAAGGCGCTGCTCCAGCATGGCCGCAGTCTAATGAATGAAACAAGTAAAAGAAAGAAAGGAACATGAGAAAAAAACCCCCATACATTTCGTACGTATACCTGCGGCTAAAGACACGCAGCTAGCTTTACTGATTGAGTGTGACAAGGGACGGATTGATGTCTAGCAAGATATATTTAAACGAAGTCTATGAAAAGCATTCGACAATCCAGAATCGACCCACCCTCTCTGATCGAAGTAACCAAGTCTCGGAGGTAAATTCTTCCATTTATTGTGAGATGATGGGGGGTGGATTGGTTCGCAAAAGTTTTGCTTCGTCTCGACGTTTCCATGGAACCTTTGATTTCTTTGTAGGATGCCAAGAAGATTCCGTCCAGATTCTCTGTTGTCGGCTGAATTCCTGATTGTTGTTTCTAAGTTATTTGTGGATGTAAGGTCGGTGGAGTTGCCTCCCCTTGTCCGTCTCTGGTTTGTGTTCGATAAGCCTGGGTTCATTTCTGTGTATGTTTTTGGTTTATTTTCCTTCAGCAAGGGCTTAACCGATGCCTATACTACGATGAACTGTGTTTCGTAGTTAATAAACAAATTGCTTTGTCTTTGCCAGCCTTGTAGCGAGTTTGTTTCTTCAGCTTCACAAGTTGTTTGCCACAGTTTAAAGACACTTTCCAAGCGTTGACCATCTCAATGTTTCTTTAATTCGTTGTAGATTTCCTCATCAATGTTCTTTAATTTTTCTTCATTGCTCAGCGCTCTAAGCTTAAGCAGTTCTATTTCTGTCTTCATGTTTTCCAAGTGTTAGTTTCTCCCATAATTGTCTTTGTTGGTCCTGTTCGTTTGGAATACGTTTAATTTGGAGTTTATGAGGCAGAATTTAACCAGTGTTCATAAATTTCTGCCTTGTGCTTGTTTTTGATCATGTTCCAGAAAGTAACCTTTCTGGCTTTAAGTTTTTCATTCTATATGTGTATAATGCGGTTTTTAATTGATAGTGGAGGGGGATGGGCTTCTATCTTGTGTATCATCTTTAGGTGGATTTTCATTTAAGCAATTATTATGTGGTAAAGAATGAAGAGTGGTGCATAATTTGGACAAATGTTGATTGAGCTGTTGCAGGGATTGTTCTTTCTCTTCTTTTCCTCTTCTTTTCCTCTTGTGTGGAGCGAGTGAGTTCATCAGTGTTGCTAATCAAAAGTCTCAAATTCGTGTTCATCTCTCTCAGTTCCTTAAGAGTCTCTTCATTCCTTAAGAGTCTCTGCGTCTCAAGAAGATTAAGTTTGTCCAAAGACACCTGGAAAAGGTTTAGTTTTTGAAAGCATTATATTTCGGTTGCCTAGTTCCATGAGAGTTACCTTGTCTGTTGGAATACATTTTTAGATTACTGGCGTGTACAATACATGCTCACACATGTATGTATCATCATCATCATCATCATCGTTTAACGTCCGCTTTCCATGCTAGCATGGGTTGGACGATTTGACTGAGGACTGGTGAAACCGGATGGCAACACCAGGCTCCAGTCTGATTTGGCAGAGTTTCTACAGCTGGATGCCCTTCCTAACGCCAACCACTCAGAGAGTGTAGTGGGTGCTTTTACGTGTCACCCGCACGAAAACGGCCACGCTCGAAATGGTGTCTTTTATGTGCCACCCGCACAAGCCAGTCCAGGGGCACTGGCAACGATCTCGCTCGAAAATCCTACAGGAGCCAGTCAGGCGGTACTGGCAACGGCCACGCTCAAAATGGTGCATCTCATGTGCCACCCGCACAAGAACCAGTCCAGGGTCACTGGCAACGATCTTACTTGGCTTGCCGGGTCTTCTCACGCACAGCCCATTTCCAAAGGTCTCGGTCCGTAGTCATCGCCTCGGTGAGGCCCAATGTACGAAGGTCTTGCCTCACCACCTCAGCCCAGGTCTTCCTGGGCCTACCTCTTCCACGGGTTCCCTCAACTGTTAGGGTGTGGCACTTTTTCACGCAGCTATCCTCCTCCATTCTCACCACATGTCCATACCAGCGCAATCGTCTCTCTTGCACGCCACAACTGATGCTTCTAATGTTCAGCTTTTCTCTCAAGATACTTACACTCTGACGGGTATTCACATTGACATTACACATCCAACGGAGCATACTGGCTTCATTCCTTGCGAGCTTACGTATGTCCTCAGCAGTTACAGCCCATGTTTCACTGCCATGTAGCATGGTTGTTCGTACGCATGCGTCATACAGTCTGCCTTTTACTCTGAGTGAGAGTCCCTTTGTCGCCAGCAGGGGTAAGAGCTCTCTAAACTTTGCCCAGGCTATTCTTATTCTAGCAGCTACACTTTCAGCGCACCCACCCCCACTACTAACTTGGTCGCCCAGATAGCGGAAGCTATCGACTACCTCTAGTTTTTCACCCTGGAATGAGATAGAAGTTGTTTCCTGTTTGTTTGCAGTCTTTATTGCACCTGAACATCTGCCACAAACAAAAACTAACTTGCTAGTTAACCTGCCTTTGATGTTGCTGCACCTCTTATGTGTCCATAGCTTGCACCGGGTACATCTTATAGAGTTACTACCTACTCCTTTTCTACATACTGAGCAGGGCCATCTACCTGAAGGGGTTTGTGTTTTATCTACCTTCCTACTTATTAGGATTTTGGTTTTAGCTAGGTTGACTCTAAGGCCCTTCAATTCTAGACCTTGCTTCCACACCTGAAACTTCTCCTCTAGTTCTGATAGTGACTGCGCAATTAGGGCAAGGTCATCAGCATAGAGGAGCTCCCAGGGGCAACCTGTCTTGAACTCCTCTGTGATTGCCTGGAGGACTATGGTAAATAATAGGGGGCTGAGGACAGAACCTTGGTGGACCCCTACCTCTACCCGGAATTCATTGCTGTACTCATTTCCAACCCTCACCTTACTGGCCGCATCTCTGTACATGGCTCGCACAGCTCTCACTAGCCATTCTTCTATCCCAAGTTTCCTCATTGACCACCAGATAAGGGATCGGGGGACCCTGTCAAAGGCTTTCTCCATGTCAACGAAAGCCAGGTACAGAGGTTTATCCTTGGCTAGGTATTTCTCTTGCAACTGTCTATACATATATATATATATATATATATATATATATATATATATATATATATATATAGGTAAGTGGTAGGTTTGCCTCGATCCTTCAGGGGTAGTCTGAAGCATCCAAGCAACCAGGGGATGTTTAAATCCGGAGGCACTCCTGGGGATCACCTGTATGGGTACCGTCATGGGAAGAGGGCGTCCAGAGGCAGGTAATATGTTGCTTAAACCGTAGTTTATGCATTTACTTGGAGGACAATCAGTAAGTTGTCATAATAGTGTTTGGAGTGTGGATATGTGTATACATATGAGTACGTACATGCACATATATGTTTGTGTGTGTATGCCCATATACATGTTTGTGTGAGTGTGTATGTATGTAGACATTATGAACACAGGAGGTGTTTCTTTCTTTTTTTTATAAATCTCCTTTTACAAAACCACTACATTATAGGGATGTCAAAAAACCGACACCAGCCCCTAAGTGATGGCCTTGAAAAATTCTGTTTTAGTCGAATGAATCGAATCCAGCACTTATTTTGGTCTGCTTTGCTGAACTGCTAGGTTATAGGAGCATAAACACCAACACCAGTTATCAAGCAGTGATGAGAGACAGACACACAGACATGAGGAGACACACACACATATATATTCGATGGGCTTCTTTCAGTTTCCATCCACCAAAACCACTCACAAGGCTTTGGTCGGCTTGAGACTATAGCAGAAGACACTTGCTCAAGGTGGCACGCAGTGAGACTGAACCCAGAACCATGTGGTTGGGAAGCAAGCCTCTTACTACACATAATATATAACAAAGATGGTGGGATAGGCTGGAAGTATTAGGTAAGTGATGACGTATGAACGGTCAAGGGGCCTTGCCAGTAAGACAGACATGTGAGCAGAAGGACAACTAGTGCGTATGACTTTTGCTTTCGGGCTTTCGCTTGGGACAGACATGGTGACCCCGCAAGAGTTCAGGGAAATTGGCGTTAGGTTCTGGCCAGAGGTTAGGTCGGTGTATCCTAAGTGGACAGTATAAATGTTGCGAGAGGACCCATGTGACAGATGAACCAAGCTTTTTAGCCCATTTCACACACCTGCTTATACCCACTGATCCACTGACTTGTACGAGTTAAGGCAGCTGGTGTATATATATATATATACAAACATATATGCCATGTGTAGCATCGTGTGAAAGAGGGAGGCTAGTATATATTATATAAAAAAAACTTTAAGGCGCTGCTCCAGCATGGCCGCAGTCTAATGAATGAAACAAGTAAAAGAAAGAAAGGAACATGAGAAAAAAAACCCCATACATTTCGTACGTATACCTGCGGCTAAAGACACGCAGCTAGCTTTACTGATTGAGTGTGACAAGGGACGGATTGATGTCTAGCAAGATATATTTAAACGAAGTCTATGAAAAGCATTCGACAATCCAGAATCGACCCACCCTCTCTGATCGAAGTAACCAAGTCTCGGAGGTAAATTCTTCCATTTATTGTGAGATGATGGGGGGTGGATTGGTTCGCAAAAGTTTTGCTTCGTCTCGACGTTTCCATGGAACCTTTGATTTCTTTGTAGGATGCCAAGAAGATTCCGTCCAGATTCTCTGTTGTCGGCTGAATTCCTGATTGTTGTTTCTAAGTTATTTGTGGATGTAAGGTCGGTGGAGTTGCCTCCCCTTGTCCGTCTCTGGTTTGTGTTCGATAAGCCTGGGTTCATTTCTGTGTATGTTTTTGGTTTATTTTCCTTCAGCAAGGGCTTAACCGATGCCTATACTACGATGAACTGTGTTTCGTAGTTAATAAACAAATTGCTTTGTCTTTGCCAGCCTTGTAGCGAGTTTGTTTCTTCAGCTTCACAAGTTGTTTGCCACAGTTTAAAGACACTTTCCAAGCGTTGACCATCTCAATGTTTCTTTAATTCGTTGTAGATTTCCTCATCAATGTTCTTTAATTTTTCTTCATTGCTCAGCGCTCTAAGCTTAAGCAGTTCTATTTCTGTCTTCATGTTTTCCAAGTGTTAGTTTCTCCCATAATTGTCTTTGTTGGTCCTGTTCGTTTGGAATACGTTTAATTTGGAGTTTATGAGGCAGAATTTAACCAGTGTTCATAAATTTCTGCCTTGTGCTTGTTTTTGATGATGTTCCAGAAAGTAACCTTTCTGGCTTTAAGTTTTTCATTCTATATGTGTATAATGCAGTTTTTAATTGATAGTGGAGGGGGATGGGCTTCTATCTTGTGTATCATCTTTAGGTGGATTTTCATTTAAGCAATTATTATGTGGTAAAGAATGAAGAGTGGTGCATAATTTGGACAAATGTTGATTGAGCTGTTGCAGGGATTGTTCTTTCTCTTCTTTTCCTCTTCTTTTCCTCTTGTGTGGAGCGAGTGAGTTCATCAGTGTTGCTAATCAAAAGTCTCAAATTCGTGTTCATCTCTCTCAGTTCCTTAAGAGTCTCTTCATTCCTTAAGAGTCTCTGCGTCTCAAGAAGATTAAGTTTGTCCAAAGACACCTGGAAAAGGTTTAGTTTTTGAAAGCATTATATTTCGGTTGCCTAGTTCCATGAGAGTTACCTTGTCTGTTGGAATACATTTTTAGATTACTGGCGTGTACAATACATGCTCACACATGTATGTATCATCATCATCATCATCATCGTTTAACGTCCGCTTTCCATGCTAGCATGGGTTGGACGATTTGACTGAGGACTGGTGAAACCGGATGGCAACACCAGGCTCCAGTCTGATTTGGCAGAGTTTCTACAGCTGGATGCCCTTCCTAACGCCAACCACTCAGAGAGTGTAGTGGGTGCTTTTACGTGTCACCCGCACGAAAACGGCCACGCTCGAAATGGTGTCTTTTATGTGCCACCCGCACAAGCCAGTCCAGGGGCACTGGCAACGATCTCGCTCGAAAATCCTACAGGAGCCAGTCAGGCGGTACTGGCAACGGCCACGCTCAAAATGGTGCATCTCATGTGCCACCCGCACAAGAACCAGTCCAGGGTCACTGGCAACGATCTTACTTGGCTTGCCGGGTCTTCTCACGCACAGCCCATTTCCAAAGGTCTCGGTCCGTAGTCATCGCCTCGGTGAGGCCCAATGTACGAAGGTCTTGCCTCACCACCTCAGCCCAGGTCTTCCTGGGCCTACCTCTTCCACGGGTTCCCTCAACTGTTAGGGTGTGGCACTTTTTCACGCAGCTATCCTCCTCCATTCTCACCACATGTCCATACCAGCGCAATCGTCTCTCTTGCACGCCACAACTGATGCTTCTAATGTTCAGCTTTTCTCTCAAGATACTTACACTCTGACGGGTATTCACATTGACATTACACATCCAACGGAGCATACTGGCTTCATTCCTTGCGAGCTTACGTATGTCCTCAGCAGTTACAGCCCATGTTTCACTGCCATGTAGCATGGTTGTTCGTACGCATGCGTCATACAGTCTGCCTTTTACTCTGAGTGAGAGTCCCTTTGTCGCCAGCAGGGGTAAGAGCTCTCTAAACTTTGCCCAGGCTATTCTTATTCTAGCAGCTACACTTTCAGCGCACCCACCCCCACTACTAACTTGGTCGCCCAGATAGCGGAAGCTATCGACTACCTCTAGTTTTTCACCCTGGAATGAGATAGAAGTTGTTTCCTGTTTGTTTGCAGTCTTTATTGCACCTGAACATCTGCCACAAACAAAAACTAACTTGCTAGTTAACCTGCCTTTGATGTTGCTGCACCTCTTATGTGTCCATAGCTTGCACCGGGTACATCTTATAGAGTTACTACCTACTCCTTTTCTACATACTGAGCAGGGCCATCTACCTGAAGGGGTTTGTGTTTTATCTACCTTCCTACTTATTAGGATTTTGGTTTTAGCTAGGTTGACTCTAAGGCCCTTCAATTCTAGACCTTGCTTCCACACCTGAAACTTCTCCTCTAGTTCTGATAGTGACTGCGCAATTAGGGCAAGGTCATCAGCATAGAGGAGCTCCCAGGGGCAACCTGTCTTGAACTCCTCTGTGATTGCCTGGAGGACTATGGTAAATAATAGGGGGCTGAGGACGGAACCTTGGTGGACCCCTACCTCTACCCGGAATTCATTGCTGTACTCATTTCCAACCCTCACCTTACTGGCCGCATCTCTGTACATGGCTCGCACAGCTCTCACTAGCCATTCTTCTATCCCAAGTTTCCTCATTGACCACCAGATAAGGGATCGGGGGACCCTGTCAAAGGCTTTCTCCATGTCAACGAAAGCCAGGTACAGAGGTTTATCCTTGGCTAGGTATTTCTCTTGCAACTGTCTATACATACATATATATATATATATATATATATATATAGGTAAGTGGTAGGTTTGCCTCGATCCTTCAGGGGTAGTCTGAAGCATCCAAGCAACCAGGGGATGTTTAAATCCGGAGGCACTCCTGGGGATCACCTGTATGGGTACCGTCATGGGAAGAGGGCGTCCAGAGGCAGGTAATATGTTGCTTAAACCGTAGTTTATGCATTTACTTGGAGGACAATCAGTAAGTTGTCATAATAGTGTTTGGAGTGTGGATATGTGTATACATATGAGTACGTACATGCACATATATGTTTGTGTGTGTATGCCCATATACATGTTTGTGTGAGTGTGTATGTATGTAGACATTATGAACACAGGAGGTGTTTCTTTCTTTTTTTTATAAATCTCCTTTTACAAAACCACTACATTATAGGGATGTCAAAAAACCGACACCGGCCCCTAAGTGATGGCCATGAAAAATTCTGTTTTAGTCGAATGAATCGAATCCAGCACTTATTTTGGTCTGCTTTGCTGAACTGCTAGGTTATAGGAGCATAAACACCAACACCAGTTATCAAGCAGTGATGGGAGACAGACACATAGACATGAGGAGACACACACACACATATATATATTCGATGGGCTTCTTTCAGTTTCCATCCACCAAAACCACTCACAAGGCTTTGGTCGGCTTGAGACTATAGCAGAAGACACTTGCTCAAGGTGGCACGCAGTGAGACTGAACCCAGAACCATGTGGTTGGGAAGCAAGCCTCTTACTACACATAATATATGACAAAGATGGTGGGATAGGCTGGAAGTATAAGGTAAGTGATGACGTATGAACGGTCAAGGGGCCTTGCAAGTAAGACAGACATGTGAGCAGAAGGACAACTAGTACGTATGACTTTTGCTTTCGGGCTTTCGCTTGGGACAGACATGGTGACCCCGCAAGAGTTCAGGGAAATTGGCGTTAGGTTCTGGCCAGAGGTTAGGTCGGTGTATCCTAAGTGGACAGTATAAATGTTGCGAGAGGACCCATGTGACAGATGAACCAAGCTTTTTAGCCCATTTCACACACCTGCTTATACCCACTGATCCACTGACTTGTACTAGTTAAGGCAGCTGGTGTGTATATATATATATACAAACATATATGCTCTGTGTAGCATCGTGTGAAAGAGGGAGGCTAGTATATATTATATAAAAAAAACTTTAAGGCGCTGCTCCAGCATGGCCTCAGTCTAATGAATGAAACAAGTAAAAGAAAGAAAGGAACATGAGAAAAAAACCCCCATACATTTCGTACGTATACCTGCGGCTAAAGACACGCAGCTAGCTTTACTGATTGAGTGTGACAAGGGACGGATTGATGTCTAGCAAGATATATTTAAACGAAGTCTATGAAAAGCATTCGACAATCCAGAATCGACCCACCCTCTCTGATCGAAGTAACCAAGTCTCGGAGGTAAATTCTTCCATTTATTGTGAGATGATGGGGGGTGGATTGGTTCGCAAAAGTTTTGCTTCGTCTCGACGTTTCCATGGAACCTTTGATTTCTTTGTAGGATGCCAAGAAGATTCCGTCCAGATTCTCTGTTGTCGGCTGAATTCCTGATTGTTGTTTCTAAGTTATTTGGGGATGTAAGGTCGGTGGAGTTGCCTCCCCTTGTCCGTCTCTGGTTTGTGTTCGATAAGCCTGGGTTCATTTCTGTGTATGTTTTTGCTTTATTTTCCTTCAGCAAGGGCTTATCCGATGCCTATTCTACGATGAACTGTGTTTCGTAGTTAATAAACAAATTGCTTTGTCTTTGCCAGCCTTGTAGCGAGTTTGTTTCTTCAGCTTCACAAGTTGTTTGCCACAGTTTAAAGACACTTTCCAAGCGTTGACCATCTCAATGTTTCTTTAATTCGTTGTAGATTTCCTCATCTATGTTCTTCAATTTTTCTTCATTGCTCAGCGCTCTAAGCTTAAGCAGTTCTATTTCTGTCTTCATGTTTTCCAAGTGTTAGTTTCTCCCATAATTGTCTTTGTTGGTCCTGTTCGTTTGGAATACGTTTAATTTGGAGTTTATGAGGCAGAATTTAACCAGTGTTCATAAATTTCTGCCTTGTGCTTGTTTTTGATGATGTTCCAGAAAGTAACCTTTCTGGCTTTAAGTTTTTCATTCTATATGTGTATAATGCGGTTTTTAATTGATAGTGGAGGGGGATGGGCTTCTATCTTGTGTATCATCTGTAGGTGGATTTTCATTTAAGCAATTATTATGTGGTAAAGAATGAAGAGTGGTGCATAATTTGGACAAATGTTGATTGAGCTGTTGCAGGGATTGTTCTTTCTCTTCTTTTCCTCTTCTTTTCCTCTTGTGTGGAGCGAGTGAGTTCATCAGTGTTGCTAATCAAAAGTCTCAAATTCGTGTTCATCTCTCTCAGTTCCTTAAGAGTCTCTTCATTCCTTAAGAGTCTCTGCGTCTCAAGAAGATTAAGTTTGTCCAAAGACACCTGGAAAAGGTTTAGTTTTTGAAAGCATTATATTTCGGTTGCCTAGTTCCATGAGAGTTACCTTGTCTGTTGGAATACATTTTTAGATTACTGGCGTGTACAATACATGCTCACACATGTATGTATGTATGTATATATATATATATATATATATACATACATATGTATACATACATATATATACATACATATATATATATATATATATATATATATATATATATGTATGTATATATATATATATATATATAGGTAAGTGGTAGGTTTGCCTCGATCCTTCAGGGGTAGTCTGAAGCATCCAAGCAACCAGGGGATGTTTAAATCCGGAGGCACTCCTGGGGATCACCTGTATGGGTACCGTCATGGGAAGAGGGCGTCCAGACGCAGGTAATATGTTGCTTAAACTGTAGTTTATGCATTTACTTGGAGGACAATCAGTAAGTTGTCATAATAGTGTTTGGAGTGTGGATATGTGTATACATATGAGTACGTACATGCACATATATGTTTGTGTGTGTATGCCCATATACATGTTTGTGTGAGTGTGTATGTATGTAGACATTATGAACACAGGAGGTGTTTCTTTCTTTTTTTTTTAAATCTCCTTTTACAAAACCACTACATTATAGGGATGTCAAAAAACCGACACTGGCCCCTAAGTGATGGCCTTGAAAAATTCTGTTTTAGTCGAATGAATCGAATCCAGCACTTATTTTGGTCTGCTTTGCTGAACTGCTAGGTTATAGGCGCATAAACACCAACACCAGTTATCAAGCAGTGATGGGAGACAGACACACAGACATGAGGAGACACACACACACATACACACACACATATATATTCGATGGGCTTCTTTCAGTTTCCATCCACCAAAACCACTCACAAGGCTTTGGTCGGCTTGAGACTATAGCAGAAGACACTTGCTCAAGGTGGCACGCAGTGAGACTGAACCCAGAACCATGTGGTTGGGAAGCAAGCCTCTTACTACACATAATATATGACAAAGATGGTGGGATAGGCTGGAAGTATAAGGTAAGTGATGACGTACGAACGGTCAAGGGGCCTTGCAAGTAAGACAGACATGTGAGCAGAAGGACAACTAGTGCGTATGACTTTTGCTTTCGGGCTTTCGCTTGGGACAGACATGGTGACCCCGCAAGAGTTCAGGGAAATTGGCGTTAGGTTCTGGCCAGAGGTTAGGTCGGTGTATCCTAAGTGGACAGTATAAATGTTGCGAGAGGACCCATGTGACAGATGAACCAAGCTTTTTAGCCCATTTCACACACCTGCTGTAAAGCGGTTGGCATTTGGAAGGGCATCCAGCTGTAGAAACCTTGCCAAATCAATTTGAGCATGGTGCAGCCTCTTAGCTTGCCAGTCCTCAGTCAAACCGTCCATGGGAAGCAGAATTAAATGATGATGCTTTATTCACAATTTTATAGACTTCTCTCTCATGCTTCCCCTCTTTTTCTTCACTTTTCCCTTCAACCAATCACATGAAGAAGGCATTACAGTCAGACGAAATAACTAGGGAATAAGACTGAGTTAAAAAGAATTCCACGTTTCACTCCCAGCCTCCCTGACTTCAGCCAATCACATGACAGCCTCACGAATGGGCTGAGTAACGGAGGAAGAAGCAGAATTATTATAAGATTGAATTTTCGTTACCAACCCGGCTGAAACTGGCTCTGGCTCCAACTACAAATGTTGTGTTGTTTTTAGAAGTTCTCAATTAAAATCTCCCACCATACCTTAGTCACGTTCTGTTCCTAAAACTGGCTGAATGATAACTGAGTTATTCAACACAGAGCATCTCAAAATAAATGCACCACTGGGAATGATGTATATTGGCTAATACTGGGTTGGGTACACAAGAAAGTTTTAATATAGAGTTGCACATATTAGTGGATGATCAGTTTGTAATTCTGGATCATTTCCTTGTATCCAGAATAATGTGGCTCCTGGCCTTGCCCGGTTCCATGGTGGTAATGTAAAAAGCATCCTGAACACTATTTATTTATTTACTTATATATTTATTCATTTATTTATTTATGTATTTATTAATTTATATATATATATTTTTTATTTATCTATATTTTTATTTATTTATTTATTTATATATATATATATATATATTTATTTATATGGTGTGGCTCCTGGCCTTGCCCAGTTGCTCCCAAGATGTCCAGCCGATGCCAGCAGACAAAATGGATGGTAAATGAGGATAGAATTTATCTATTTTGTATTGTTATTTTGTCTTTTTCGGGATTTGTGGTTTTATTGTCTAATCTTTTTTTCTTTTTTTTTTTTTTTCTTTGTCTTTGCAGCTTTTCCACATAGATGTTGGTATATATAACATTATACATTACATAAATGTGTATGTGCGTGTGTGTGTACAACATGTCCATATACGCATGCATATATACACAGACTGAGAGAAGAAGAAGAGGAGAAGGGGAGTTAGCTGCCTGCTTATATTTGTACTGATGATGTTATTGAAATTACAATAATTATTATTCTTATTAATCTCCCTTCCAACATTCTTGCCTCCTGTTTTCATTTCTTCCTTATTCCTCCTCTTCCTCCCCATCATACCACAACCTCTGACCCCTTGCTGCTTCTCCTTAACCATTTATAGACACGCTCGTGCACATAGACGTCATCTGCCAAATTTCTTTTCTGCTGTGGTGGCGGCAGTGCTGGTGTTGTCCTTTTCTCTCACTATCAGCTTGGTGTAATAATATTTTTCCTTCATAAATGGTAGCTGACCGCACCATACAGTAAGGTTTTAGCAAAGTTGTATTGGAATAATGGGGCTGGGGAGCGGGACATCTTTAAAAATGTGTGTGTGCATGCGTCTTTCTGTAAAAATATATACAAGTTGGGGGGGCCAAAGGTCATGTGCCAAGATTAAGACTCTAATATCTCTATTGCACATTTCAAAAACAACCCATTTATATTTAATTAGAAAGCAAAACAAATTAGCAAATGTCTGTAGCTTTTATTCTTCGTTGCATTGTTGTGTGAGGAATATCAACTCCCTGTGACAATGTGTGCACGAATTTCTTTGGACTTTTTTTCTTTTTAAAGCCTCTTTCTGACAGAGACATCTCGGTGGTGAGGGGTCCACTTTGCTATGTGTTGGGCACACCGTATTGCATGAACTTCTCGAACAAATTGACCGGCCGTTGTATGCGATGTTGCTTTTTCTCACGATGCTTTTGGTTGGAGATGTCCACAACTGTTCTGTTCTGTTTTGTTGCACCATCGCAACCAGACTGAAAAACAAGTCCAATGTGCTCCGGAATTGTCAAAGACGTGTTTCAGTTTTTCTAAAATGGAGTGAAATAAAATAATAATAATAATGATTTCTTGTTACTCTTATCAAACTCATTGGGCCCCAGGTTAAGCTAAACTCTCCTTATTCTCCCCACCAAAGTGAGGGAGTTTGTGTGTGCTCAATGTTTTCCCATTAGATAGTCTGGTAGGTCTGTTGTCCCTTCATTTAGTTCCTTAGCCATCATAACTGCCCCCGTTTCTCTCTCTCTCTCTCTCTCTCTCTCTGCCTCTTCAGTATGTATGTGTTGGGGGAGTCTGTAATGTCGTCATGGTTACTGTTTTTTTTTTTCGTTTGTTTTTTCACCACCACAGCTTTACTATTAACAATATTTCAGTCGCATTTTTAAATCTGATAATTTCAGGGCAGGAAACTCATGATTGTCACCTCATCCCTCCCTCCCTATTTCTAATATCTTTCTAAATTCTGTTGCTACAACTACTTTGACGACCACCACCACCACCCACAAGTACTGCTACTACTACTACTACTACTGTCATGTCTCTGAATCGGCAGAGCGTCAGACAAAAGGTGCTTTATGGGTAGGTAAGTCTGTTTCCCTTGCTAGCTTTGAATCTGTCAAAATACAGGATGGGCCCAAAGTCACACACTGAGACCCCCCTCTCCCCCATATTTCAAAAACAGCACTTTATGGTTAATTACAACACAAAACTAATTAGGAAATGTCAACATCCTGATTACAAGGGTTCGAAACATTCACCATTTGCAGATTTTTTTATTGTTTGTTGTACAAGGAACAGAATTTCCTGCAGAGATCTTTGCACAGGTAGGGGAGGGGGCAACCATTGGTATTTGTCCTGCACACTGCATGTTGCATGGACTCTTTGCACTAATCAGGCACAGGCTGTGTGGTAAAGAAGCTTGCTTTCCAACCACATGGTTCCTGGTTCAGTCCCACTGTGTGGCACTTTAAATAAGTGTCCACTAAGCCTCGGGCCAACCAAAGCCTTGCGAGTGGATTTGGTTGACAGAAACTGAAAGAAGCCCGTCGTGTGTATATATATATATATATATATATATATATATATATATATATATATATATATGTGTGTATGTACATGTGAGTGTGTCTGTCTGTCCCTGCCACCATTGTTTGATAGCCGATGGTGTGTTTACGTCCCCCGTAACTTAGCAGTTTGGCAAAAGAGATAGAATAAGTACTAGGCTTAGAAAAAATAATTCCTAGAGTCAATTTGTTCGACTGAGAGGCAGTGCTCCAGCATGGCTGCAGTCATGTGACTGAAACAAATAAAACAATAATCGACCAACAGTGTTTCAATGTTACACAAAATAATAATGATGATTAATAGTAGTATAAGATGTTATATTTTCGTGTGTGACTTTTGGCCCACCCTGTACCCAGAAATATGACCACCACCACAAAAAATAATAATTTTTTTTGCTATTGAAGTATCGAACGGGGTAGACAACTCTAGATATGTTTTGCTCTTATTTGACCTCCGTGAATTACAGCTTGTTTTTGCCAGATGGTAAGATGCATCTGTATACACACACATATACATACATGCTGCTGCATGCAGATAGAGAGATTTGAGTGCACACGGAATTACATTGTGTGTGCATGGTGCGAGATATATAAATTCTGTGCACACATACTTCATTGCACATGTATATCTCTAGTCTTTAAACATATTTAAAGCTGTGGTCATGCTGGGGCACCACCGTTGCCTGTGCTACACTATTATTTGGAACCTCCTCTGATAGGTGGCATTCGGTCAATGAGAGAGTGTGATCACTGCTGCTCTCACCTGCCGTGAAGTAGTCTCATCTGGAACCCTTGGCAGGAAGAGACCCCGTTTTGTGTGTATATATATATCTAAATGTATATGTATAAATCTTGTGTGATCTTAGTTATTGTCTGGTTGCTTGAGGAGGTCAATAACACTGAAACCTATCCAAGGTTGTCCCCCCACTATTGCAATTTATTTTAATTTCTAAACCTTCTTTCTCATTTAATTTACCTTTGTTGGGTTCGTTCTCTTCAAATGAACCTTCATACTTAATTACTTCTTCTCTCGTTATGGATGTAACTTCTGTAATAAAAGTCAGTGGTAGTTTTAACTCTGGGGCAGTGTTCCAACCATGGCCATCTCGTCTTAGAGGGGAATATCTAGCATTTTAATCTATTGTTTTTTTTTTCATTCTTTATTCAAAGCAATTAGAACGGAAGGGTTGATTGGTCACTATATCTAGCGAGGGAGAGGTTAGTAGTTGTGGTGGGAGTAGTGTGAAGCACAGCAGAAGCTGTTGTAACCATTAACAACTTGGACCATTACCATAGTAACTGGTTGTGGTGGTAGTAACAGCAGTTTGGGTTAGTGGATGTCTAAGTGCACCTTAGTAAGTGGTTGATGGAAGGTGACAGCAGAAGCAACTAGTGGTCAAGGGTCCTTTTTCTTCTTCCTCCCATCCACTCCATGCCAATCACTCCCCCCTTCTATCATGTATACATACCTCTTCCTTCATCATTTCAATTTCAACTCTATTTTGAGAGGGAAAAAAACAAAAAGTATTGACCCTCCCACTTACAGTGTTTGTCTTTTTTATTTGACTGGTGGGTCCACCTGCTGTGTGGTCCTGATCCCTTTCGTCTTTGGACAAAAGGATTCTAGCTGTAGTGAATTATTTTGACTGTGGCCATGTTGGAGCAAATCAACCCTGGGACTTCTGAAGCCTAGTACTTATTATTCTATTGGTCTCTTGTTAAACTGCTAAGTTATGGGGGACGTAAACACACCAACATTGGTTGTCAAGCGATGGGAAAGTGTCTTCTACTTATAGCCTCAGTCCAATCAAGGCCTGGAGGAAGCCTGTCGTATCTATGTGTATGTTTGTCTCTCCACCATCGCTTGGCAACCAATGTTGGTATGTTTAGCAAAAAGAGACGGTACTAGACTTACAAAGTGTATGTCCTGGGGTCGAATTGGTTTGACTGAGCATGGCTGCAGTCAATTGACTGAAAACAAATAAAAGAATGTCTACATAGTCTTTTTTATCATCGAAAATATGTTTTTCTCGAATAAAAAAAATTATTTAAAGATGTTTTTTGTTGAATAAATAAAATAAAAACCACAAAAATTATGCAAAGAAGAAGAAAACACGTCTTAATCCAGAAAATCCCATCGTGGGACGCGCGGAAGGTAATAATGTCAAATCGATAATGTTTATAGTATAACCAATAGGTGAGGAGTAGCTAAAAACAAAAAAAACGACGCCATTATAAGGCCCCCCCCCCTTAAAAATTTTTCCGGGTTTTGACACTTTAGCGACATCAAATCTCGAAAATCTTCTGGAGAAAATCTGGGGAATCGATGTCGCTAAAGTGTCAAAATTTTCTAAGTTTTGACACTTTAGCGACATCGGATCCCCAGATTTTCTCCAGAAAATTTTCGAGATTTGATGTCGCTAAAGTGTCAAAACCCGGAAAAATTTTTAAGGGGGGGGCCTTATAATGGCGTCGTTTTTTTTGTTTTTTAAACATACTCCTCCCGTATTTTTCGATTTTCTGGTTATCGGAAAGACACCGGGTTTCCTACACATTTTTTATTATTTTTATTTTTATTTCCAGGTAATTAAATAATATTTTTAATTAAGATAATTAAATAAATATTACATTTTGGAAATGCTTCGCTTAGGGAAAACAATTGGATCTTGTCGCGTTGGTTTCAAGGGAGGTAACTCTCTGCAATTTCCATTCTGTTTGGTGGTCAAGAGATAAATAAAATAAAACTATATCTACTTTGTGATTTCGAATCCTGGCTTTGTCAGCTTTATTTTTCAAGTTTCTACAACATTTAAGTATGATAATTTAGTGTCTACAATGTCTAGTAATGTATGTGTATATATTATGAATAGCGTAATATATGTGTATATATTATGAATCGAGTAATGTGTGTGTGTATATATTATGAACCTAGTGATCTATGTGTGTGTATATATTATGAATCTAGTAAGGTGTGTGTACATATTATGAATCGAGTAACGTGTGTGCATATATATTATGAATCGAGTAATGTATGTATATTATGAACCTAGTAATGTATGTGTATATATTATGAATTGAGTAATGTATATGCTTGTGTGTATATATTATGAATCTAGTAATGTGTGTGTGTGTGTATATATTATGAATCGAGTAATGTATATGCTTGTGTGTATATATTATAAATCTAGTAGTGAGAGTGTGTGTGTATATATTATGAATCTAGTAGTGTATGTATATTATGAATCTAGTAAGGTGTGTGTGTATTATGAATGGAGTAATGTGTGTGTGTATATATTATGAATCGAGTAATGTATGTATGTGTATATATTATGAATCTAGTAATGTGTGTGTGTGTGTGTGTATATATATTATGAATCGAGTAATGTATGTGCTTGTATGTATATATTATGAATCTAGTAATGTATGTGCTTGTGTGTATATATTATGAATCTAGTAATGTATGTGTATATATTTGTCAGCTTTATTTTTCAAGGTCAATAAAACAGTATGAAGCGAAAGTGACATATCGATTACAATTCAATCAACAGAAAATTAGCATGCAAGTGGCTCAGTACTCCGCAGACACGTCTTCTTCACGTAATTTACAAAGAAATACAATGTGACAAGGCCGGTCCCTTTGAATTACAGGTGTAAGTGATTTTTGCCAGGTAAGTGGACTGGGGCACGGTGAAATTAATGTTTAAGTGGCTGTGTATTCCACAGACGTGTTCCCTGTGAACGGTTTTCGTCGAACGAATCAAACTTAATAAATTATCGAAAAGAAAATAAAATGTCTGGTCCTGGGGTTGTAAACAAGTGATGGCGGATACAAATACTGACTGAAACCGGTCAAAGAAATAAGACAGAGAAAGAAATAAAGACCGTAAGGAGTGGATTTGGTAGGCGGAAACTGAAAGAAGCCCGTTGTATATATGTATGTGTGTGTATATGTTTGTGTGTCTGTTTGTCCCCACCTCCCAACATCGCTTGACAACCGATGCTGGTGTGTTTACGTCAACGTAAATTAGCGGTTTCGGCAAAAGAGACCGATAGAATAAGTACCAGACTTACAAAGAGTAAGTCCTGCGGTCGATTTGACCGACTATAAAGGCGGTGCTCCAGCTTGGACGCAGTCAAAAGGACTGAAACAAGGAAAAGAGTAATTTTAACGAGTTCCTACCGCCATCTTCACCGCCATTGCTATGACAAACCAACAACAAACACCAGCGCCATCTATCTGTAACGTCTCTATTTTACTCTGGCTTCTCCGAGTTACTTCCCTTTGTTTCTCTGCGATCAGAATCTTTATTTCGCTGGACGAATGTGTTTTAGCTTCTAAGATCCTTCTGGGACCGATTATTAATTAAAAGACGAACATTGAGGGGTCAATGTAATTAACTACCCCCGCCCATGCGTATAATTGAAAGGATTACGAACATTATTATTATTTTTAAAGGCAGAATCGTTAGCACGCCGGAGAAAGAGCTTAACGGTGTTCAGTCCGTCTTTACGTTCTGAGTTCAAATTCCGCCGATGTCGACTGTTCCTTTCAACCTATAAGGGTTAGGGTAATTAAAACGCTAGGGGGTCAACATAATCGACTAGTCCCCTCCCTCAAAATATGTAGGTGTGTTTGTGTGTCTGTGTTTGTCCCCCCACCATCGCTTGACAATCGATGCTGGTGTGTTTACGTCCCCGTAACTTAGTGGTTTCGGCAAAAGAGAATAAGTATTAGGCTTACAAAGAATAAGTCCTGGGGTCGGTTTACTCGACTATAAAGGCGGTGCTCCAGCATGGCCGCAGTCAAATGAGTGAAACAAGCAAAGGGAGCTGGCTGAGTCGTTAGCACGTGTGGGCGAAATGTTTGGCAGCCGTTCGTTTGTCTTTATGTTTCGAGTTCAATTTCCAGAGGCCTCTCGTTCTTTCGGGGGTCGATAAAATAGGTGCCAGTTGACCACTGGAGTCCATGTAACCAACTAGTCCAACATTTTAGGCGTTCTACCCCCACAAGCCACATTCCTAGCGCTCCCCACCCCCATCTAACCATTACAAACATGCATACAATTCGTATAAATTAATTAAAGAAACTGTCCCTGTCAGATGACCGCACAGACCTATTATGGGGCCAACTGACCCCATAATGGTTTCTGTCAAATGATGTAAGATTAAAAGAAAAAATTCCTGAGGTTGATTCATTTGGTTGTAGAATTCTTCAAGCTTCAAGGTGGTACTCCAGCATGGCCACGGGCTCGTGCCTAAAACAAGTGAAAGATAAAAGAAATACAGATTTCTAAGTGTCCGGAGATGCCTGTTCGTGGAATTGCAGTCTTACTTTCGGCTAATTACTCTTAATTGATTTAATTAAAATATATGTTCAGTAATTTCCTTAATTAAGATTTAAACAAACATTAAATAATTTAATGAGTAACAATATTATTATTATAGGTTGTGTGTGAGTAAAAGATGGGATGGTCACAACTGGAACGTCTGACTGGATCAGGAGTGACCTGGGGCTAAAGAACGACTACAGCCACTAATACTAACTGCTACGCTGTACATTAGATAATGTAGTTCTAGATACACTATGCCTGAATATAAGGTGGGGTGGTCACGACTGGAACATGTTTAATCGTAGGTCTGCCTGGATCAGGACTGACCTGGGGTGAAATAACAATAATTAATTAAAGAATACAATTAATTAATGAAATGAATCTTTCTGTTTCATCACTGTGTACTTTAAATTAATTAAAATGTTTCCGTTAATTATAATTACAGTAATCTTCACCATTTGGCCTCAGTTCAGTGACCTGGCAACATTTCTAGCACCCTGGACAAAATGCTTGGCTGCAGCCATGCTGGAGCACCACATTCAAAGGTTGAACCATTCAAGTCAAACCTGGCAGTGTTTTATTTTTAAAGTTCAGTTCTTATTCTATCAGTTTTCTTCTGCCAAACCACTAAGTGATGGGGCCATAAACACACCAACACCGGCTGTGAAGTGGTGGCGGAGGACAAACACAGATGCAAAGAGAATCTGGAACTCGACTGAGGAAAGAAAACTCCGAATGACCCATCCTTGATTTCTTTGTATCATCTCTCTGGATGTTTTGCGTTCTTGTCCCTTTTTTGTATTTTACATATATATATATAATAATACAAAGGATATATATGCATGTATACACACATATATGTACATACTCACATTTACATGTGTATAGAGATGCATATCAGGGTACAGGACGTTAGAACAATGAACTACAGACAACGGAACGAACACATAAGAAAACAGAAAGATTCCTTCGTCAGCTGCCTCTATTCTAACTAGACGTTTCGAAGATATGGAGCCTGGTGTAGCCATCTGGTTTCACCAGTCCTCAGTCAAATCGTCCAACCCATGCTAGCATGGAAAGCGGACGTTAAACGACGATGATGGTGATTCACAAAAAGTATGGGGGTTTAGTTTACAGGTGATTTAAATGATTAGGTACACTAGATAAGTACTGTAACGGATTACTAGGGCTCCAGGGGTTATAGCCGGGACGGTATTTATGGACTCATTGCAGATTTCCAATGCATCGGATACATAACTTTTAAACCGGACACTAAACATTAAGGCAAGGCAAACATTTCAAGACATATACAATATTATTATTACAGGAAGAAATTCAAAATCTATATAAGATACAAATAAGGAAATAATTTTATTCTCAAATGCAGGATAAACGCTCGGCAATAGAGAAAGACTTTGACGTTTCGAGCCTACGCTCTTCAACTAAAATAAAATATATATATATATATATATATATATATATATATATATATATATATATATATATATATATATACACATACAAACTCCACAGGCTTTTTTCAGTGTCCGTCAACCAAATCCACTCACCAGGCTTTGGTTGGCCGAGGGCTATAGTAGAAGACACTTGCCCAAGGTGGCATGCAGTGGGACTGAACCCAGGACCATGTGGTTGGTCAGCAGGCTACGTACCACACAGCCACTCCTGCACCTATACATATGTATGTAGTTTATAGATTAGAGACAGGTAGTTTATAGATTAGAACACTTCATAGTGTTCAAGAGATTTCAACTTGAGCAGGAAGAGGAGTAAATGTAAGGAGAAGCAAGTTAGACATGTTGGTATACAAAAAATATACACATGTATGCAGATAAAAAGGTCCGACTTACACAGAATATAAATGGTATCAGGAATTAAAGGGGTTGACTAAGAGCTTTGAGAATCCAGCAGTTGTTTGTGGAGGAGGGGCTTGGTGGTCCAAAATAATGATTGTAACTTGATTCCATCATTGGGTAACACCAGCCTCTGTCTTCAGGGAAGAATTTTACATTTGGGGTGTTGACAGAATGCACTGTGCTTTTTTATTAACCACAAGGGGCCACAAAGAGGGGACAAACAAAGTATGTGGGGACATATAACATATGAAAAATGAATTTATACAAATGAGGATGAGACGTCCACCCTGGCCCCACTGCAGGGTGGTTATGTCTTTACAATTAATTTCATCGTTTATTGTCTATTTACAATTATATCCATTTTTTTTTCAAACAATTTTTTTCTCAATAAATTTTTGACTTACCATTTGATTGTCATGTTGTATTTCATCGTATTCTGGGGGGACGAGGTTCATTTTTCTCCTCTGGCCCCAATGGGGTTTACTTCCAATGGAAACGATTCTTCATCTGATGATGATGATGACGACTGAGGAGACAACCCATCAAGGAGTGGGGCGACTCCTTTACTGAAACTGAAAAGAAAAATGAGAAGCAAAAAAAAAAAAAAACCCCAAAAAGTACTTTTTACAAATAAATAAAAGTGACAGGTGGTGGTGGGAATAAGGGACAGCAGGGGAGACCCTAATATGTCTCCCTTCCCCTGTCTGGAAAAATTTGCCAGAAGAGAAATTCATCATAAGACAATTCATTGTGACCATATTATCTTTTATTTGTTTTGGTTCATTAGACTGTGGCCCTGCTGGAGCAGCGCCTTTAGTTGAACGAAGCGACCCCAGGACTTATTCTTTGTAAGCCTAGTACTTGTTCTATCAGTCTCTTTTGCCGAAACGCTAAGTTACGGGGATGCAAACACACCAGCATCGGTTGTCAAGCGATGGTGGAGGGACAAACAGACACGCATATATATATATATATATATATACATACACAACAGGCTTCATTCAGTTTCCATCAACCAAATCCACTCACAAAGGCTTTGGTCGGCTTAAGGCTATAGCAGAAGACTCATGCCCAAGGTGCCATGCAGTGGGACTGAACCTGGAAGCATGAGGTTGGAAAGCAAGCTTCTTACCACACAGCCACTCCTATATGATATATATATATATATATATATATATATATATATACAACATTTAAGTATGATAATTTAGTTTCTACAACATTCAAGTATGATAATTTAGTGTCTACAATGTTTAAATATGATTACATTCTATATATTTAGTTTCTACAACATTCAAGAATGATAATTTAGTGTCTACAATGTTTAAATATGATTACATTCTATATATTTAGTTTCTACAACGTTCAAGTATGATAATTTAGTGTCTACAATGTTTAAATATGATTATATTCTATATATTTAGTTTCTACAACATTCAAGTATGATAATTTAGTGTCTACAATGTTTAAATATGATTACATTCTATATATTTAGTTTCTACAACATTCAAGTATGATAATTTAGTGTCTACAATGTTTAAATATGATTACATTCTATATATTTAGTTTCTACAACGTTCAAGTATGATAATTTAGTGTCTACAATGTTTAAATATGATTACATTCTATATATTTAGTTTCTACAACATTCAAGTATGATAATTTAGTGTCTACAATGTTTAAATATGATTACATTCTATATATTTAGTTTGTACAACATTCAAGTATGATAATTTAGTGTCTACAATGTTTAAATATGATTACATTCTATATATTTAGTTTGTACAACATTCAAGCATGATAATTTAGTGTCTACAATGTTTAAATATGATTACATTCTATATATTTAGTTTGTACAACATTCAAGCATGATAATTTAGTGTCTACAATGTTTAAATATGATTACATTCTATATATTTAGTTTCTACAACATTCAAGTATGATAATTTAGTGTCTACAATGTTTAAATATGATTACATTCTATATATTTAGTTTCTACAACATTCAAGTATGATAATTTAGTGTCTACAATGTTTAAATATGATTACATTCTATATATTTAGTTTCTACAACATTCAAGTATGATAATTTAGTGTCTACAATGTTTAAATATGATTACATTCTATATATTTAGTTTGTACAACATTCAAGTATGATAATTTAGTGTCTACAATGTTTAAATATGATTACATTCTATATATTTAGTTTGTACAACATTCAAGTATGATAATTTAGTGTCTACAATGTTTAAATATGATTACATTCTATATATTTAGTTTCTACAACGTTCAAGTATGATAATTTAGTGTCTACAATGTTTAAATATGATTACATTCTATATATTTAGTTTCTACAACATTCAAGTATGATAATTTAGTGTCTACAATGTTTAAATATGATTACATTCTATATATTTAGTTTCTACAACATTCAAGTATGATAATTTAGTGTCTACAATGTTTAAATATGATTACATTCTATATATTTAGTTTCTACAACATTCAAGTATGGTAATTTAGTGTCTACAATGTTTAAATATGATTACATTCTATATATTTAGTTTCTACAACATTCAAGTATGATAATTTAGTGTCTACAATGTTTAAATATGATTACATTCTATATATTTAGTTTCTACAACATTCAAGTATGATAATTTAGTGTCTACAATGTTTAAATATGATTACATTCTATATATTTAGTTTCTACAACATTCAAGTATGATAATTTAGTGTCTACAATGTTTAAATATGATTACATTCTATATATTTAGTTTCTACAACATTCAAGTATGATAATTTAGTGTCTACAATGTTTAAATATGATTACATTCTATATATTTAGTTTCTACAACATTCAAGTATGATAATTTAGTGTCTACAATGTTTAAATATGATTACATTCTATATATTTAGTTTGTACAACATTCAAGTATGATAATTTAGTGTCTACAATGTTTAAATATGATTACATTCTATATATTTAGTTTCTACAACATTCAAGTATGATAATTTAGTGTCTACAATGTTTAAATATGATTACATTCTATATATTTAGTTTGTACAACATTCAAGCATGATAATTTAGTGTCTACAATGTTTAAATATGATTACATTCTATATATTTAGTTTGTACAACATTCAAGCATGATAATTTAGTGTCTACAATGTTTAAATATGATTACATTCTATATATTTAGTTTCTACAACATTCAAGTATGATAATTTAGTGTCTACAATGTTTAAATATGATTACATTCTATATATTTAGTTTCTACAACATTCAAGTATGATAATTTAGTGTCTACAATGTTTAAATATGATTACATTCTATATATTTAGTTTGTACAACATTCAAGTATGATAATTTAGTGTCTACAATGTTTAAATATGATTACATTCTATATATTTAGTTTCTACAACATTCAAGTATGATAATTTAGTGTCTACAATGTTTAAATATGATTACATTCTATATATTTAGTTTCTACAACATTCAAGTATGATAATTTAGTGTCTACAATGTTTAAATATGATTACATTCTATATATTTAGTTTGTACAACATTCAAGTATGATAATTTAGTGTCTACAATGTTTAAATATGATTACATTCTATATATTTAGTTTCTACAACATTCAAGTATGATAATTTAGTGTCTACAATGTTTAAATATGATTACATTCTATATATTAAGTTTGTACAACATTCAAGTATGATAATTTAGTGTCTACAATGTTTAAATATGATTACATTCTATATATTTAGTTTGTACAACATTCAAGTATGATAATTTAGTGTCTACAATGTTTAAATATGATTACATTCTATATATTTAGTTTCTACAACATTCAAGTATGATAATTTAGTGTCTACAATGTTTAAATATGATTACATTCTATATATTTAGTTTCTACAACATTCAAGTATGATAATTTAGTGTCTACAATGTTTAAATATGATTACATTCTATATATTTAGTTTCTACAACATTCAAGTATGACAATTTAGTGTCTACAATGTTTAAATATGATTACATTCTATATATTTAGTTTCTACAACATTCAAGTATGATAATTTAGTGTCTACAATGTTTAAATATGATTACATTCTATATATTTAGTTTGTACAACATTCAAGTATGATAATTTAGTGTCTACAATGTTTAAATATGATTACATTCTATATATTTAGTTTCTACAACATTCAAGTATGATAATTTAGTGTCTACAATGTTTAAATATGATTACATTCTATATATTTAGTTTCTACAACATTCAAGTATGATAATTTAGTGTCTACAATGTTTAAATATGATTACATTCTATATATTTAGTTTCTACAACATTCAAGTATGACAATTTAGTGTCTACAATGTTTAAATATGATTACATTCTATATATTTAGTTTGTACAACATTCAAGTATGATAATTTAGTGTCTACAATGTTTAAATATGATTACATTCTATATATTTAGTTTCTACAACATTCAAGTATGATAATTTAGTGTCTACAATGTTTAAATATGATTACATTCTATATATTTAGTTTCTACAACATTCAAGTATGATAATTTAGTGTCTACAATGTTTAAATATGATTACATTCTATATATTTAGTTTCTACAACATTCAAGTATGATAATTTAGTGTCTACAATGTTTAAATATGATTACATTCTATATATTTAGTTTCTACAACATTCAAGTATGATAATTTAGTGTCTACAATGTTTAAATATGATTACATTCTATATATTTAGTTTCTACAACATTCAAGTATGATAATTTAGTGTCTACAATGTTTAAATATGATTACATTCTATATATTTAGTTTGTACAACATTCAAGTATGATAATTTAGTGTCTACAATGTTTAAATATGATTACATTCTATATATTTAGTTTCTACAACATTCAAGTATGATAATTTAGTGTCTACAATGTTTAAATATGATTACATTCTATATATTTAGTTTCTACAACATTCAAGTATGATAATTTAGTGTCTACAATGTTTAAATATGATTACATTCTATATATTTAGTTTCTACAACATTCAAGTATGATAATTTAGTGTCTACAATGTTTAAATATGATTACATTCTATATATTTAGTTTGTACAACATTCAAGTATGATAATTTAGTGTCTACAATGTTTAAATATGATTACATTCTATATATTTAGTTTGTACAACATTCAAGTATGATAATTTAGTGTCTACAATGTTTAAATATGATTACATTCTATATATTTAGTTTGTACAACATTCAAGTATGATAATTTAGTGTCTACAATGTTTAAATATGATTACATTCTATATATTTAGTTTCTACAACATTCAAGTATGATAATTTAGTGTCTACAATGTTTAAATATGATTACATTCTATATATTTAGTTTGTACAACATTCAAGTATGATAATTTAGTGTCTACAATGTTTAAATATGATTACATTCTATATATTTAGTTTCTACAACATTCAAGTATGATAATTTAGTGTCTACAATGTTTAAATATGATTACATTCTATATATTTAGTTTGTACAACATTCAAGTATGATAATTTAGTGTCTACAATGTTTAAATATGATTACATTCTATATATTTAGTTTCTACAACATTCAAGTATGATAATTTAGTGTCTACAATGTTTAAATATGATTACATTCTATATATTTAGTTTGTACAACATTCAAGTATGATAATTTAGTGTCTACAATGTTTAAATATGATTACATTCTATATATTTAGTTTCTACAACATTCAAGTATGATAATTTAGTGTCTACAATGTTTAAATATGATTACATTCTATATATTTAGTTTCTACAACATTCAAGTATGATAATTTAGTGTCTACAATGTTTAAATATGATTACATTCTATATATTTAGTTTCTACAACATTCAAGTATGATAATTTAGTGTCTACAATGTTTAAATATGATTACATTCTATATATTTAGTTTCTACAACATTCAAGTATGATAATTTAGTGTCTACAATGTTTAAATATGATTACATTCTATATATTTAGTTTGTACAACATTCAAGTATGATAATTTAGTGTCTACAATGTTTAAATATGATTACATTCTATATATTTAGTTTCTACAACATTCAAGTATGATAATTTAGTGTCTACAATGTTTAAATATGATTACATTCTATATATTTAGTTTCTACAACATTCAAGTATGATAATTTAGTGTCTACAATGTTTAAATATGATTACATTCTATATATTTAGTTTCTACAACATTCAAGTATGATAATTTAGTGTCTACAATGTTTAAATATGATTACATTCTATATATTTAGTTTGTACAACATTCAAGTATGATAATTTAGTGTCTACAATGTTTAAATATGATTACATTCTATATATTTAGTTTGTACAACATTCAAGTATGATAATTTAGTGTCTACAATGTTTAAATATGATTACATTCTATATATTTAGTTTGTACAACATTCAAGTATGATAATTTAGTGTCTACAATGTTTAAATATGATTACATTCTATATATTTAGTTTCTACAACATTCAAGTATGATAATTTAGTGTCTACAATGTTTAAATATGATTACATTCTATATATTTAGTTTGTACAACATTCAAGTATGATAATTTAGTGTCTACAATGTTTAAATATGATTACATTCTATATATTTAGTTTCTACAACATTCAAGTATGATAATTTAGTGTCTACAATGTTTAAATATGATTACATTCTATATATTTAGTTTGTACAACATTCAAGTATGATAATTTAGTGTCTACAATGTTTAAATATGATTACATTCTATATATTTAGTTTCTACAACATTCAAGTATGATAATTTAGTGTCTACAATGTTTAAATATGATTACATTCTATATATTTAGTTTGTACAACATTCAAGTATGATAATTTAGTGTCTACAATGTTTAAATATGATTACATTCTATATATTTAGTTTGTACAACATTCAAGTATGATAATTTAGTGTCTACAATGTTTAAATATGATTACATTCTATATATTTAGTTTGCACAACATTCAAGTATGATAATTTAGTGTCTACAATGTTTAAATATGATTACATTCTATATATTTAGTTTGTACAACATTCAAGTATGATAATTTAGTGTCTACAATGTCTAAATATGATTACATTCTATATATTTAGTTTCTACAACATTCAAGTATGATAATTTAGTGTCTACAATGTTTAAATATGATTACATTCTATATATTTAGTTTCTACAACATTCAAGTATGATAATTTAGTGTCTACAATGTTTAAATATGATTACATTCTATATATTTAGTTTCTACAACATTCAAGTATGATAATTTAGTGTCTACAATGTTTAAATATGATTACATTCTATATATTTAGTTTGTACAACATTCAAGTATGATAATTTAGTGTCTACAATGTTTAAATATGATTACATTCTATATATTTAGTTTGTACAACATTCAAGTATGATAATTTAGTGTCTACAATGTTTAAATATGATTACATTCTATATATTTAGTTTGTACAACATTCAAGTATGATAATTTAGTGTCTACAATGTCTAAATATGATTACATTCTATATATTTAGTTTCTACAACATTCAAGTATGATAATTTAGTGTCTACAATGTTTAAATATGATTACATTCTATATATTTAGTTTCTACAACATTCAAGTATGATAATTTAGTGTCTACAATGTTTAAATATGATTACATTCTATATATTTAGTTTCTACAACATTCAAGTATGATAATTTAGTGTCTACAATGTTTAAATATGATTACATTCTATATATTTAGTTTGTACAACATTCAAGTATGATAATTTAGTGTCTACAATGTTTAAATATGATTACATTCTATATATTTAGTTTGTACAACATTCAAGTATGATAATTTAGTGTCTACAATGTTTAAATATGATTACATTCTATATATTTAGTTTGTACAACATTCAAGTATGATAATTTAGTGTCTACAATGTTTAAATATGATTACATTCTATATATTTAGTTTCTACAACATTCAAGTATGATAATTTAGTGTCTACAATGTTTAAATATGATTACATTCTATATATTTAGTTTGTACAACATTCAAGTATGATAATTTAGTGTCTACAATGTTTAAATATGATTACATTCTATATATTTAGTTTGTACAACATTCAAGTATGATAATTTAGTGTCTACAATGTTTAAATATGATTACATTCTATATATTTAGTTTCTACAACATTCAAGTATGATAATTTAGTGTCTACAATGTTTAAATATGATTACATTCTATATATTTAGTTTCTACAACATTCAAGTATGATAATTTAGTGTCTACAATGTTTAAATATGATTACATTCTATATATTTAGTTTCTACAACATTCAAGTATGATAATTTAGTGTCTACAATGTTTAAATATGATTACATTCTATATATTTAGTTTGTACAACATTCAAGTATGATAATTTAGTGTCTACAATGTTTAAATATGATTACATTCTATATATTTAGTTTCTACAACATTCAAGTATGATAATTTAGTGTCTACAATGTTTAAATATGATTACATTCTATATATTTAGCTTGTACAACATTCAAGTATGATAATTTAGTGTCTACAATGTTTAAATATGATTACATTCTATATATTTAGTTTCTACAACATTCAAGTATGATAATTTAGTGTCTACAATGTCTAAATATGATTACATTCTATATATTTAGTTTCTACAACATTCAAGTATGATAATTTAGTGTCTACAATGTTTAAATATGATTACATTCTATATATCTAGTTTCTACAACATTCAAGTATGATAATTTAGTGTCTACAATGTTTAAATATGATTACATTCTATATATTTAGTTTCTACAACATTCAAGTATGATAATTTAGTGTCTACAATGTTTAAATATGATTACATTCTATATATTTAGGTTGTACAACACTCAAGTATGATAATTTAGTGTCTACAATGTTTAAATATGATTACATTCTATATATTTAGTTTCTACAACATTCAAGTATGATAATTTAGTGTCTACAATGTCTAAATATGATTACATTCTATATATTTAGTTTCTACAACATTCAAGTATGATAATTTAGTGTCTACAATGTTTAAATATGATTACATTCTATATATCTAGTTTCTACAACATTCAAGTATGATAATTTAGTGTCTACAATGTTTAAATATGATTACATTCTATATATTTAGTTTCTACAACATTCAAGTATGATAATTTAGTGTCTACAATGTTTAAATATGATTACATTCTATATATTTAGGTTGTACAACACTCAAGTATGATAATTTAGTGTCTACAATGTTTAAATATGATTACATTCTATATATTTAGTTTCTACAACATTTAAGTATGATAATTTAGTGTCTACAATGTTTAAATATGATTACATTCTATATATTTAGTTTGTACAACATTCAAGTATGATAATTTAGTGTCTACAATGTTTAAATATGATTACATTCTATATATTTAGTTTGTACAACATTCAAGTATGATAATTTAGTGTCTACAATGTTTAAATATGATTACATTCTATATATTTAGTTTGTACAACATTCAAGTATGATAATTTAGTGTCTACAATGTTTAAATATGATTACATTCTATATATTTAGTTTGTACAACATTCAAGTATGATAATTTAGTGTCTACAATGTTTAAATATGATTACATTCTATATATTTAGTTTGTACAACATTCAAGTATGATAATTTAGTGTCTACAATGTTTAAATATGATTACATTCTATATATTAAGTTTGTACAACATTCAAGTATGATAATTTAGTGTCTACAATGTTTAAATATGATTACATTCTATATATTTAGTTTCTACAACATTCAAGTATGATAATTTAGTGTCTACAATGTTTAAATATGATTACATTCTATATATTTAGTTTGTACAACATTCAAGTATGATAATTTAGTGTCTACAATGTTTAAATATGATTACATTCTATATATTTAGTTTCTACAACATTCAAGTATGATAATTTAGTGTCTACAATGTTTAAATATGATTACATTCTATATATTTAGTTTCTACAACATTCAAGTATGATAATTTAGTGTCTACAATGTTTAAATATGATTACATTCTATATATTTAGTTTCTACAACATTCAAGTATGATAATTTAGTGTCTACAATGTTTAAATATGATTACATTCTATATATTTAGTTTCTACAACATTCAAGTATGATAATTTAGTGTCTACAATGTTTAAATATGATTACATTCTATATATTTAGTTTGTACAACATTCAAGTATGATAATTTAGTGTCTACAATGTTTAAATATGATTACATTCTATATATTTAGTTTGTACAACATTCAAGTATGATAATTTAGTGTCTACAATGTTTAAATATGATTACATTCTATATATTTAGTTTGTACAACATTCAAGTATGATAATTTAGTGTCTACAATGTTTAAATATGATTACATTCTATATATTTAGTTTCTACAACATTCAAGTATGATAATTTAGTGTCTACAATGTTTAAATATGATTACATTCTATATATTTAGTTTGTACAACATTCAAGTATGATAATTTAGTGTCTACAATGTTTAAATATGATTACATTCTATATATTTAGTTTGTACAACATTCAAGTATGATAATTTAGTGTCTACAATGTTTAAATATGATTACATTCTATATATTTAGTTTGTACAACATTCAAGTATGATAATTTAGTGTCTACAATGTTTAAATATGATTACATTCTATATATTTAGTTTGTACAACATTCAAGTATGATAATTTAGTGTCTACAATGTTTAAATATGATTACATTCTATATATTTAGTTTGTACAACATTCAAGTATGATAATTTAGTGTCTACAATGTTTAAATATGATTACATTCTATATATTTAGTTTCTACAACATTCAAGTATGATAATTTAGTGTCTACAATGTTTAAATATGATTACATTCTATATATTTAGTTTCTACAACATTCAAGTATGATAATTTAGTGTCTACAATGTTTAAATATGATTACATTCTATATATTTAGTTTCTACAACATTCATGTATGATAATTTAGTGTCTACAATGTTTAAATATGATTACATTCTATATATTTAGTTTCTACAACATTCAAGTATGATAATTTAGTGTCTACAATGTTTAAATATGATTACATTCTATATATTTAGTTTGTACAACATTCAAGTATGATAATTTAGTGTCTACAATGTTTAAATATGATTACATTCTATATATTTAGTTTCTACAACATTCAAGTATGATAATTTAGTGTCTACAATGTTTAAATATGATTACATTCTATATATTTAGTTTCTACAACATTCAAGTATGATAATTTAGTGTCTACAATGTTTAAATATGATTACATTCTATATATTTAGTTTGTACAACATTCAAGTATGATAATTTAGTGTCTACAATGTTTAAATATGATTACATTCTATATATTTAGTTTGTACAACATTCAAGTATGATAATTTAGTGTCTACAATGTTTAAATATGATTACATTCTATATATTTAGTTTGTACAACATTCAAGTATGATAATTTAGTGTCTACAATGTTTAAATATGATTACATTCTATATATTTAGTTTCTACAACATTCAAGTATGATAATTTAGTGTCTACAATGTTTAAATATGATTACATTCTATATATTTAGTTTGTACAACATTCAAGTATGATAATTTAGTGTCTACAATGTTTAAATATGATTACATTCTATATATTTAGTTTCTACAACATTCAAGTATGATAATTTAGTGTCTACAATGTTTAAATATGATTACATTCTATATATTTAGTTTCTACAACATTCAAGTATGATAATTTAGTGTCTACAATGTTTAAATATGATTACATTCTATATATTTAGTTTCTACAACATTCAAGTATGATAATTTAGTGTCTACAATGTTTAAATATGATTACATTCTATATATTTAGTTTCTACAACATTCAAGTATGATAATTTAGTGTCTACAATGTTTAAATATGATTACATTCTATATATTTAGTTTCTACAACATTCAAGTATGATAATTTAGTGTCTACAATGTTTAAATATGATTACATTCTATATATTTAGTTTCTACAACATTCAAGTATGATAATTTAGTGTCTACAATGTTTAAATATGATTACATTCTATATATTTAGTTTCTACAACATTCAAGTATGATAATTTAGTGTCTACAATGTTTAAATATGATTACATTCTATATATTTAGTTTCTACAACATTCAAGTATGATAATTTAGTGTCTACAATGTTTAAATATGATTACATTCTATATATTTAGTTTCTACAACATTCAAGTATGATAATTTAGTGTCTACAATGTTTAAATATGATTACATTCTATATATTTAGTTTCTACAACATTCAAGTATGATAATTTAGTGTCTACAATGTTTAAATATGATTACATTCTATATATTTAGTTTGTACAACATTCAAGTATGATAATTTAGTGTCTACAATGTTTAAATATGATTACATTCTATATATTTAGTTTGTACAACATTCAAGTATGATAATTTAGTGTCTACAATGTTTAAATATGATTACATTCTATATATTTAGTTTCTACAACATTCAAGTATGATAATTTAGTGTCTACAATGTTTAAATATGATTACATTCTATATATTTAGTTTGTACAACATTCAAGTATGATAATTTAGTGTCTACAATGTTTAAATATGATTACATTCTATATATTTAGTTTCTACAACATTCAAGTATGATAATTTAGTGTCTACAATGTTTAAATATGATTACATTCTATATATTTAGTTTGTACAACATTCAAGTATGATAATTTAGTGTCTACAATGTTTAAATATGATTACATTCTATATATTTAGTTTGTACAACATTCAAGTATGATAATTTAGTGTCTACAATGTTTAAATATGATTACATTCTATATATTTAGTTTGTACAACATTCAAGTATGATAATTTAGTGTCTACAATGTTTAAATATGATTACATTCTATATATTTAGTTTGTACAACATTCAAGTATGATAATTTAGTGTCTACAATGTTTAAATATGATTACATTCTATATATTTAGTTTGCACAACATTCAAGTATGATAATTTAGTGTCTACAATGTTTAAATATGATTACATTCTATATATTTAGTTTGTACAACATTCAAGTATGATAATTTAGTGTCTACAATGTCTAAATATGATTACATTCTATATATTTAGTTTCTACAACATTCAAGTATGATAATTTAGTGTTTACAATGTTTAAATATGATTACATTCTATATATTTAGTTTGTACAACATTCAAGTATGATAATTTAGTGTCTACAATGTTTAAATATGATTACATTCTATATATTTAGTTTCTACAATATTTAAGTATGATAATTTAGTGTCTACAATGTCTAAATATGATTACATTCAATATATTTAGTTTCTACAACATTTAAGTATGATAATTTAGTGTCTACAATGTTTAGATATGATTACTTTCTATATATTTAGTCTCTACAACATTTAAGTATGATAATTTAGTGTCTACAATGTCTAAATATGATTATATTCTATATATTTAGTTTCTACAACATTTAAGTATGATAATTTAGTGTCTACAATGTCTAGTAATGTATGTGTATATATTATGAATCAAGTAGTAATGTGTGTATATTATGAACCTAGTGATCTATGTATGTGTATATATTATGAATCGAGTAATGTGTGTGTATATATTATGAATCAAGTAATGTTTGTGTATATATTATGAATAGCGTAATATATGTCTAGTAAGGTGTGTGTGTATTATGAATGGAGTAATGTGTGTGTGTATATATTATGAATCGAGTAATGTATGTATGTGTATATATTATGAATCTAGTAATGTGTGTGTGTGTGTGTGTGTGCGTGTATATATTATGAATCGAGTAATGTATGTATGTGTATATATTATGAATCTAGTAATGTATGTGCTTGTATGTATATATTATGAATCTAGTAATGTATGTGCTTGTGTGTATATATTATGAATCTAGTAATGTATGTGTATATATTTGTCAGCTTTATTTTTCAAGGTCAATAAAACAGTATGAAGCGAAAGTGACATATCGATTACAATTCAATCAACAGAAAATTAGCATGCAAGTGGCTCAGTACTCCGCAGACACGTCTTCTTCACGTAATTTACAAAGAAATACAATGTGACAAGGCCGGTCCCTTTGAATTACAGGTGTAAGTGATTTTTGCCAGGTAAGTGGACTGGGGCACGGTGAAATTAATGTTTAAGTGGCTGTGCATTCCACAGACGTGTTCCCTGTGAACGGTTTTCGTCGAACGAATCAAACTTAATAAATTATCGAAAAGAAAATAAAATGTCTGGTCCTGGGGTTGTAAACAAGTGATGGCGGATACAAATACTGACTGAAACCGGTCAAAGAAATAAGACAGAGAAAGAAATAAAGACCGTAAGGAGTGGATTTGGTAGGCGGAAACTGAAAGAAGCCCGTTGTATATATGTATGTGTGTGTATATGTTTGTGTGTCTGTTTGTCCCCACCTCCCAACATCGCTTGACAACCGATGCTGGTGTGTTTACGTCAACGTAAATTAGCGGTTTCGGCAAAAGAGACCGATAGAATAAGTACCAGACTTACAAAGAGTAAGTCCTGCGGTCGATTTGACCGACTATAAAGGCGGTGCTCCAGCTTGGACGCAGTCAAAAGGACTGAAACAAGGAAAAGAGTAATTTTAACGAGTTCCTACCGCCATCTTCACCGCCATTGCTATGACAAACCAACAACAAACACCAGCGCCATCTATCTGTAACGTCTCTATTTTACTCTGGCTTCTCCGAGTTACTTCCCTTTGTTTCTCTGCGATCAGAATCTTTATTTCGCTGGACGAATGTGTTTTAGCTTCTAAGATCCTTCTGGGACCGATTATTAATTAAAAGACGAACATTGAGGGGTCAATGTAATTAACTACCCCCGCCCATGCGTATAATTGAAAGGATTACGAACATTATTATTATTTTTAAAGGCAGAATCGTTAGCACGCCGGAGAAAGTGCTTAACGGTGTTCAGTCCGTCTTTACGTTCTGAGTTCAAATTCCGCCGATGTCGACTGTTCCTTTCAACCTATAAGGGTTAGGGTAATTAAAACGCTAGGGGGTCAACATAATCGACTAGTCCCCTCCCTCAAAATATGTAGGTGTGTTTGTGTGTCTGTGTTTGTCCCCCCACCATCGCTTGACAATCGATGCTGGTGTGTTTACGTCCCCGTAACTTAGTGGTTTCGGCAAAAGAGAATAAGTATTAGGCTTACAAATCTCTCTATCTGCATGCAGCAGCATGTATGTATATGTGTGTGTATACAGATGCATCTTACCATCTGGCAAAAACAAGCTGTAATTCACGGAGGTCAAATAAGAGCAAAACATATCTAGAGTTGTCTACCCCGTTCGATACTTCAATAGCAAAAAAAAATATTATTTTTTGTGGTGGTGGTCATATTTCTGGGTACAGGGTGGGCCAAAAGTCACACACGAAAATATAACATCTTATACTACTATTAATCATCATTATTATTTTGTGTAACATTGAAACACTGTTGGTCGATTATTGTTTTATTTGTTTCAGTCACATGACTGCAGCCATGCTGGAGCACTGCCTCTCAGTCGAACAAATTGACTCTAGGAATTATTTTTTCTAAGCCTAGTACTTATTCTATCTCTTTTGCCAAACTGCTAAGTTACGGGGGACGTAAACACACCATCGGCTATCAAACAATGGTGGCAGGGACAGACAGATACACTCACATGTACATACACACATATATCATCATCGTTTAACGTCCGCTTTCCATGCTAGCATGGGTTGGACGATTTGACTGAGGACTGGTGAAACCGGATGGCAACACCAGGCTCCAGTCTGATTTGGCAGAGTTTCTACAGCTGGATGCCCTTCCTAACGCCAACCACTCAGAGAGTGTAGTGGGTGCTTTTACGTGTCACCCGCACGAAAACGGCCACGCTCGAAATGGTGTCTTTTATGTGCCACCCGCACAAGCCAGTCCAGGGGCACTGGCAACGATCTCGCTCGAAAATCCTACAGGAGCCAGTCAGGCGGTACTGGCAACGGCCACGCTCAAAATGGTGCATCTCATGTGCCACCCGCACAAGAACCAGTCCAGGGGCACTGGCAACGATCTTACTTGGCTTGCCGGGTCTTCTCACGCACAGCCCATTTCCAAAGGTCTCGGTCCGTAGTCATCGCCTCGGTGAGGCCCAATGTACGAAGGTCTTGCCTCACCACCTCAGCCCAGGTCTTCCTGGGCCTACCTCTTCCACGGGTTCCCTCAACTGTTAGGGTGTGGCACTTTTTCACGCAGCTATCCTCCTCCATTCTCACCACATGTCCATACCAGCGCAATCGTCTCTCTTGCACGCCACAACTGATGCTTCTAATGTTCAGCTTTTCTCTCAAGATACTTACACTCTGACGGGTATTCACATTGACATTACACATCCAACGGAGCATACTGGCTTCATTCCTTGCGAGCTTACGTATGTCCTCAGCAGTTACAGCCCATGTTTCACTGCCATGTAGCATGGTTGTTCGTACGCATGCGTCATACAGTCTGCCTTTTACTCTGAGTGAGAGTCCCTTTGTCGCCAGCAGGGGTAAGAGCTCTCTAAACTTTGCCCAGGCTATTCTTATTCTAGCAGCTACACTTTCAGCGCACCCACCCCCACTACTAACTTGGTCGCCCAGATAGCGGAAGCTATCGACTACCTCTAGTTTTTCACCCTGGAATGAGTTAGAAGTTGTTTCCTGTTTGTTTGCAGTCTTTATTGCACCTGAACATCTGCCACAAACAAAAACTAACTTGCTAGTTAACCTGCCTTTGATGTTGCTGCACCTCTTATGTGTCCATAGCTTGCACCGGGTACATCTTATAGAGTTACTACCTACTCCTTTTCTACATACTGAGCAGGGCCATCTACCTGAAGGGGTTTGTGTTTTATCTACCTTCCTACTTATTAGGATTTTGGTTTTAGCTAGGTTGACTCTAAGGCCCTTCAATTCTAGACCTTGCTTCCACACCTGAAACTTCTCCTCTAGTTCTGATAGTGACTCCGCAATTAGGGCAAGGTCATCAGCATAGAGGAGCTCCCAGGGGCAACCTGTCTTGAACTCCTCTGTGATTGCCTGGAGGACTATGGTAAATAATAGGGGGCTGAGGACGGAACCTTGGTGGACCCCTACCTCTACCCGGAATTCATTGCTGTATATATATATATATATACACACGACGGGCTTCTTTCAGTTTCTGTCAACCAAATCCACTCGCAAGGCTTTGGTTGGCCCGAGGCTTAGTGGACACTTATTTAAAGTGCCACACAGTGGGACTGAACCAGGAACCATGTGGTTGGAAAGCAAGCTTCTTTACCACACAGCCTGTGCCTGATTAGTGCAAAGAGTCCATGCAACATGCAGTGTGCAGGACAAATACCAATGGTTGCCCCCTCCCCTACCTGTGCAAAGATCTCTGCAGGAAATTCTGTTCCTTGTACAACAAACAATAAAAAAATCTGCAAATGGTGAATGTTTCGAACCCTTGTAATCAGGATGTTGACATTTCCTAATTAGTTTTGTGTTGTAATTAACCATAAAGTGCTGTTTTTGAAATATGGGGGAGAGGGGGGTCTCAGTGTGTGACTTTGGGCCCATCCTGTATTTTGACAGATTCAAAGCTAGCAAGGGAAACAGACTTACCTACCCATAAAGCACCTTTTGTCTGACGCTCTGCCGATTCAGAGACATGACAGTAGTAGTAGTAGTAGTAGCAGTACTTGTGGGTGGTGGTGGTGGTCGTCAAAGTAGTTGTAGCAACAGAATTTAGAAAGATATTAGAAATAGGGAGGGAGGGATGAGGTGACAATCATGAGTTTCCTGCCCTGAAATTATCAGATTTAAAAATGCGACTGAAATATTGTTAATAGTAAAGCTGTGGTGGTGAAAAAACAAACGAAAAAAAAAAAACAGTAACCATGACGACATTACAGACTCCCCCAACACATACATACTGAAGAGGCAGAGAGAGAGAGAGAGAAACGGGGGCAGTTATGATGGCTAAGGAACTAAATGAAGGGACAACAGACCTACCAGACTATCTAATGGGAAAACATTGAGCACACACAAACTCCCTCACTTTGGTGGGGAGAATAAGGAGAGTTTAGCTTAACCTGGGGCCCAATGAGTTTGATAAGAGTAACAAGAAATCATTATTATTATTATTTTATTTCACTCCATTTTAGAAAAACTGAAACACGTCTTTGACAATTCCGGAGCACATTGGACTTGTTTTTCAGTCTGGTTGCGATGGTGCAACAAAACAGAACAGAACAGTTGTGGACATCTCCAACCAAAAGCATCGTGAGAAAAAGCAACATCGCATACAACGGCCGGTCAATTTGTTCGAGAAGTTCATGCAATACGGTGTGCCCAACACATAGCAAAGTGGACCCCTCACCACCGAGATGTCTCTGTCAGAAAGAGGCTTTAAAAAGAAAAAAAGTCCAAAGAAATTTGTGCACACATTGTCACAGGGAGTTGATATTCCTCATGCAACGAAGAATAAAAGCTACAGACATTTGCTAATTTGTTTTGCTTTCTAATTAAATATAAATGGGTTGTTTTTGAAATGTGCAATAGAGATATTAGAGTCTTAATCTTGGCACATGACCTTTGGCCCCCCCAACTTGTATATATTTTTACAGAAAGACGCATGCACACACACATTTTTAAAGATGTCCCGCTCCCCAGCCCCATTATTCCAATACAACTTTGCTAAAACCTTACTGTATGGTGCGGTCAGCTACCATTTATGAAGGAAAAATATTATTACACTAAGCTGATAGTGAGAGAAAAGGACAACACCAGCACTGCCGCCACCACAGCAGAAAAGAAATTTGGCAGATGACGTCTATGTGCACGAGCGTGTCTATAAATGGTTAAGGAGAAGCAGCAAGGGGTCAGAGGTTGTGGTATGATGGGGAGGAAGAGGAGGAATAAGGAAGAAATGAAAACAGGAGGCAAGAATGTTGGAAGGGAGATTAATAAGAATAATAATTATTGTAATTTCAATAACATCATCAGTACAAATATAAGCAGGCAGCTAACTCCCCTTCTCCTCTTCTTCTTCTCTCAGTCTGTGTATATATGCATGCGTATATGGACATGTTGGACACACACACGCACATACACAGTTATGTAATGTATACCCCCCCCCCCCCCGGCCCATCAGGAATCACTGCAGAGATGCTCAAAATATCTGGCAGTGTTGGCTATAGCCTAGTCACCCGTATTACGAACCAGGTGATACACGAAGGAGTCATACCCAATGACTGGTGTAGCAGCATCATAGTCAACTGCTACAAAGGTAAAGGGGACGCTTTAGATACAAATAATTACAGAGGCATCAAGCTGTTAGATCAGGTTATGAAAGTTACAGAGAGGGTCATAGTCCAACTAATTAGGGAGCGAATCAATTTAGATGAGATGCAGTTTGGGTTCGTGCCAGGTAAAAGCACTACTGATGCCTTATTTCTAGTGAGACAGTTGCAAGAGAAATACCTAGCCAAGGATAAACCTCTGTACCTGGCTTTCGTTGACATGGAGAAAGCCTTTGACAGGGTCCCCCGATCCCTTATCTGGTGGTCAATGAGGAAACTTGGGATAGAAGAATGGCTAGTGAGAGCTGTGCGAGCCATGTACAGAGAGGCGGCCAGTAAGGTGAGGGTTGGAAATGAGTACAGCAATGAATTCCGGGTAGAGGTAGGGGTCCACCAAGGTTCCGTCCTCAGCCCCCTATTATTTACCATAGTCCTCCAGGCAATCACAGAGGAGTTCAAGACAGGTTGCCCCTGGGAGCTCCTCTATGCTGATGACCTTGCCCTAATTGCGGAGTCACTATCAGAACTAGAGGAGAAGTTTCAGGTGTGGAAGCAAGGTCTAGAATTGAAGGGCCTTAGAGTCAACCTAGCTAAAACCAAAATCCTAATAAGTAGGAAGGTAGATAAAACACAAACCCCTTCAGGTAGATGGCCCTGCTCAGTATGTAGAAAAGGAGTAGGTAGTAACTCTATAAGATGTACCCGGTGCAAGCTATGGACACATAAGAGGTGCAGCAACATCAAAGGCAGGTTAACTAGCAAGTTAGTTTTTGTTTGTGGCAGATGTTCAGGTGCAATAAAGACTGCAAACAAACAGGAAACAACTTCTATCTCATTCCAGGGTGAAAAACTAGAGGTAGTCGATAACTTCCGCTATCTGGGCGACCAAGTTAGTAGTGGGGGTGGGTGCGCTGAAAGTGTAGCTGCTAGAATAAGAATAGCCTGGGCAAAGTTTAGAGAGCTCTTACCCCTGCTGGCGACAAAGGGACTCTCACTCAGAGTAAAAGGCAGACTGTATGACGCATGCGTACGAACAACCATGCTACATGGCAGTGAAACATGGGCTGTAACTGCTGAGGACATACGTAAGCTCGCAAGGAATGAAGCCAGTATGCTCCGTTGGATGTGTAATGTCAATGTGAATACCCGTCAGAGTGTAAGTATCTTGAGAGAAAAGCTGAACATTAGAAGCATCAGTTGTGGCGTGCAAGAGAGACGATTGCGCTGGTATGGACATGTGGTGAGAATGGAGGAGGATAGCTGCGTGAAAAAGTGCCACACCCTAACAGTTGAGGGAACCCGTGGAAGAGGTAGGCCCAGGAAGACCTGGGCTGAGGTGGTGAGGCAAGACCTTCGTACATTGGGCCTCACCGAGGCGATGACTACGGACCGAGACCTTTGGAAATGGGCTGTGCGTGAGAAGACCCGGCAAGCCAAGTAAGATCGTTGCCAGTGCCCCTGGACTGGTTCTTGTGCGGGTGGCACATGAGATGCACCATTTTGAGCGTGGCCGTTGCCAGTACCGCCTGACTGGCTCCTGTAGGATTTTCGAGCGAGATCGTTGCCAGTGCCCCTGGACTGGCTTGTGCGGGTGGCACATAAAAGACACCATTTCGAGCGTGGCCGTTTTCGTGCGGGTGACACGTAAAAGCACCCACTACACTCTCTGAGTGGTTGGCGTTAGGAAGGGCATCCAGCTGTAGAAACTCTGCCAAATCAGACTGGAGCCTGGTGTTGCCATCCGGTTTCACCAGTCCTCAGTCAAATCGTCCAACCCATGCTAGCATGGAAAGCGGACGTTAAACGATGATGATGATGATGATGATGATACCAACATCTATGTGGAAAAGCTGCAAAGACAAAGAAAAAAAAAAAAAAGAAAAAAAGATTAGACAATAAAACCACAAATCCCGAAAAAGACAAAATAACAATACAAAATAGATAAATTCTATCCTCATTTACCATCCATTTTGTCTGCTGGCATCGGCTGGACATCTTGGGAGCAACTGGGCAAGGCCAGGAGCCACACCATATAAATAAATATATATATATATATATAAATAAATAAATAAATAAAAATATAGATAAATAAAAAATATATATATATAAATTAATAAATACATAAATAAATAAATGAATAAATATATAAGTAAATAAATAAATAGTGTTCAGGATGCTTTTTACATTACCACCATGGAACCGGGCAAGGCCAGGAGCCACATTATTCTGGATACAAGGAAATGATCCAGAATTACAAACTGATCATCCACTAATATGTGCAACTCTATATTAAAACTTTCTTGTGTACCCAACCCAGTATTAGCCAATATACATCATTCCCAGTGGTGCATTTATTTCGAGATGCTCTGTGTTGAATAACTCAGTTATCATTCAGCCAGTTTTAGGAACAGAACGTGACTAAGGTATGGTGGGAGATTTTAATTGAGAACTTCTAAAAACAACACAACATTTGTAGTTGGAGCCAGAGCCAGTTTCAGCCGGGTTGGTAACGAAAATTCAATCTTATAATAATTCTGCTTCTTCCTCCGTTACTCAGCCCATTCGTGAGGCTGTCATGTGATTGGCTGAAGTCGGGGAGGCTGCGAGTGAAACGTGGAATTCTTTTTAACTCAGTCTTATTCCTTAGTTATTTCGTCTGACTGTAATGCCTTCTTCATGTGATTGGTTGAAGGGAAAAGTGAAGAACAAGAGAGAAAAAGAGGGGAAGCGTGAGAGAGAAGTTTATAAAATTGTGAATAAAGCATCATCATTTAATTCTGCTTCCCATGGACGGTTTGACTGAGGACTGGCAAGCTAAGAGGCTGCACCACGCTCAAATTGATTTGGCAAGGTTTCTACAGCTGGATGCCCTTCCAAATGCCAACCGCTTTACAGCAGGTGTGTGAAATGGGCTAAAAAGCATCATACAACGTGGAAGACAATTGGAGATTTCTGCGGGACAACCTGTTGAAAGCCACCGACCAGATTTGTGGGTGGTGTAAGGTCCCCTCCCAACCCAGAGTAACGTGGTGGTGGAACAAGGAGGTAGACAGGGCTATTAGACAAAAGAAACAGGCTTGGAAGGACTGGAAGAACGGTGGTAGCAGGGAATTGTACCAATGTGCCAGAAGGGAGGCTAGGCGACAGGTTTATTTAGCCAGAGGGGAAGCAGATAAGGAAAGATTTGCCAATGTTCTGCGCCGTGAGGACCAAAGACTCGAGGTATTTCGTGTTGCAAGACAGTGTAGGAGAGAGAATAGTGATGTTGTAGGAGAGAAATGTGTTCGCATGGATGATGGTACGCTTGCACTAAATGAGGCTGCAAAGAAAGAGGTCTGGAGATGCCACTACGATAGATTGCTTAATAAAGAGAATGAATGGGAGAAAGAGAGCCTGCCGTATGTCGACCCAATAGAGGGACCAGCTATCCGAGTTGATAGTACCAGGGTAGATAAAGCAATTAAGAGTATGAAGACCGGGAAAGTCCCCGGCCCATCAGGAATCACTGCAGAGATGCTCAAAATATCTGGCAGTGTTGGCTATAGCCTAGTCACCCGTATTACGAACCAGGTGATACACGAAGGAGTCATACCCAATGACTGGTGTAGCAGCATCATAGTCAACTGCTACAAAGGTAAAGGGGACGCTTTAGAAACAAATAATTACAGAGGCATCAAGCTGTTAGATCAGGTTATGAAAGTTACAGAGAGGGTCATAGCCCAACTAATTAGGAAGCGAATCAATTAAATGAGATGCAGTTTGGGTTCGTGCCAGGTAAAAGCACTACTGATGCCTTATTTCTAGTGAGACAGTTGCAGGAGAAATACCTAGCTAAGGATAAACCTCTGTACCTGGCTTTCGTTGACATGGAGAAAGCCTTTGACAGGGTCCCCCGATCCCTTATCTGGTGGTCAATGAGGAAACTTGGGATAGAAGAATGGTTAGTGAGAGCTGTGCGAGCCATGTACAGAGATGCTGCCAGTAAGGTGAGGGTTGGAAATGAGTACAGCAATGAATTCCGGGTAGAGGTAGGGGTCCACCAAGGTTCCGTCCTCAGCCCCCTATTATTTACCATAGTCCTCCAGGCAATCACAGAGGAGTTCAAGACAGGTTGCCCCTGGGAGCTCCTCTATGCTGATGACCTTGCCCTAATTGCGGAGTCACTATCAGAACTAGAGGAGAAGTTTCAGGTGTGGAAGCAAGGTCTAGAATTGAAGGGCCTAATAAGTAGGAAGGTAGATAAAACACAAACCCCTTCAGGTAGATGGCCCTGCTCAGTATGTAGAAAAGGAGTAGGTAGTAACTCTATAAGATGTACCCGGTGCAAGCTATGGACACATAAGAGGTGCAGCAACATCAAAGGCAGGTTAACTAGCAAGTTAGTTTTTGTTTGTGGCAGATGTTCAGGTGCAATAAAGACTGCAAACAAACAGGAAACAACTTCTATCTCATTCCAGGGTGAAAAACTAGAGGTAGTCGATAGCTTCCGCTATCTGGGCGACCAAGTTAGTAGTGGGGGTGGGTGCGCTGAAAGTGTAGCTGCTAGAATAAGAATAGCCTGGGCAAAGTTTAGAGAGCTCTTACCCCTGCTGGCGACAAAGGGACTCTCACTCAGAGTAAAAGGCAGACTGTATGACGCATGCGTACGAACAACCATGCTACATGGCAGTGAAACATGGGCTGTAACTGCTGAGGACATACGTAAGCTCGCAAGGAATGAAGCCAGTATGCTCCGTTGGATGTGTAATGTCAATGTGAATACCCGTCAGAGTGTAAGCATCTTGAGAGAAAAGCTGAACATTAGAAGCATCAGTTGTGGCGTGCAAGAGAGACGATTGCGCTGGTATGGACATGTGGTGAGAATGGAGGAGGATAGCTGCGTGAAAAAGTGCCACACCCTAACAGTTGAGGGAACCCGTGGAAGAGGTAGGCCCAGGAAGACCTGGGCTGAGGTGGTGAGGCAAGACCTTCGTACATTGGGCCTCACCGAGGCGATGACTACGGACCGAGACCTTTGGAAATGTGCTGTGCGTGAGAAGACCCGGCAAGCCAAGTAAGATCGTTGCCAGTGCCCCTGGACTGGTTCTTGTGCGGGTGGCACATGAGATGCACCATTTTGAGCGTGGCCGTTGCCAGTACCGCCTGACTGGCTCCTGTAGGATTTTCGAGCGAGATCGTTGCCAGTGCCCCTGGACTGGCTTGTGCGGGTGGCACATAAAAGACACCATTTCGAGCGTGGCCGTTTTCGTGCGGGTGACACGTAAAAGCACCCACTACACTCTCTGAGTGGTTGGCGTTAGGAAGGGCATCCAGCTGTAGAAACTCTGCCAAATCAGGCTGGAGCCTGGTGTTGCCATCCGGTTTCACCAGTCCTCAGTCAAATCGTCCAACCCATGCTAGCATGGAAAGCAGACGTTAAACGATGATGATGATGATGATGATGATATATATATATATATATATATATATATATATATATATATACATACATACATACATGTGTGAGCATGTATTGTACATGCCAGTAATCTAAAAATGTATTCCAACAGACAAGGTAACTCTCATGGAAGTAGGCAACCGAAATATAATGCTTTCAAAAACTAAACCTTTTCCAGGTGTCTTTGGACAAACTTAATCTTCTTGAGACGAAGAGGCTCTTAAGGAACTGAGAGAGATGAACACGAATTTGAGACTTTTGATTAGCAACACTGATGAACTCACTCGCTCCACACAAGAGGAAAAGAAGAGAAAGAACAATCCCTGCAACAGCTCAATCAACATTTGTCCAAATTATGCACCACTCTTCATTCTTTACCACATAATAATTGCTTAAATGAAAATCCACCTAAAGATGATACACAAGATAGAAGCCCATCCCCCTCCACTATCAATTAAAAACCGCATTATACACATATAGAATGAAAAACTTAAAGCCAGAAAGGTTACTTTCTGGAACATCATGAAAAACAAGCACAAGGCAGAAATTTATGAACACTGGTTAAATTCTGCCTCATAAACTCCAAATTAAACGTATTCCAAACGAACAGGACCAACAAAGACAATTATGGGAGAAACTAACACTTGGAAAACATGAAGACAGAAATAGAACTGCTTAAGCTTAGAGCGCTGAGCAATGAAGAAAAATTGAAGAACATAGATGAGGAAATCTACAACGAATTAAAGAAACATTGAGATGGTCAACGCTTGGAAAGTGTCTTTAAACTGTGGCAAACAACTTGTGAAGCTGAAGAAACAAACTCGCTACAAGGCTGGCAAAGACAAAGCAATTTGTTTATTAACTACGAAACACAGTTCATCGTAGAAAAGGCATCGGATAAGCCCTTGCTGAAGGAAGATAAAGCAAAAACATACACAGAAATGAACCCAAGCTTATCGAACACAAACCAGAGACGGACAAGGGGAGGCAACTCCACCGACCTTACATCCCCAAATAACTTAGAAACAACAATCAGGAATTCAGCCGACAACAGAGAATCTGGACGGAATCTTCTTGGCATCCTACAAAGAAATCAAAGGTTCCATGGAAACGTCGAGACGAAGCAAAACTTTTGCGAACCAATCCACCTCCCATCATCTCACAATAAATGGAAGAATTTACCTTCGAGACTTGGTTACTTCGATCAGAGAGGGTGGGTCGATTCTGGATTGTCGAATGCTTTTCATAGACTTCGTTTAAATATATCTTGCTAGACATCAATCCGTCCCTTGTCACACTCAATCAGTAAAGCTAGCTGCGTGTCTTTAGCCGCAGGTATACGTACGAAATGTATGGGGTTTTTTTTCTCATGTTCCTTTCTTTCCTTTACTTGTTTCATTCATTAGACTGCACCCATGCTGGAGCAGCGCCTTAAAGTTTTTTTTATATAATATATACTAGCCTCCCTCTTTCACACGATGCTACACACAGCATATATGTTTGTATATATATATATATATACACCAGCTGCCTTAACTCGTACAAGTCAGTGGATGAGTGGGTATAAGCAGGTGTGTGAAATGGGCTAAAAAGCTTGGTTCATCTGTCACATGGGTCCTCTCGCAACATTTATACTGTCCACTTAGGATACACCGACCTAACCTCTGGCCAGAACCTAACGCCAATTTCCCTGAACTCTTGCGGGGTCACCATGTCTGTCCCAAGCGAAAGCCCGAAAGCAAAAGTCATACGCACTAGTTGTCCTTCTGCTCACATGTCTGTCTTACTTGCAAGGCCCCTTGACCGTTCATACGTCATCACTTACCTTATACTTCCAGCCTATCCCACCATCTTTGTCATATATTATGTGTAGTAAGAGGCTTGCTTCCCAACCACATGGTTCTGGGTTCAGTCTCACTGCGTGCCACCTTGAGCAAGTGTCTTCTGCTATAGTCTCAAGCCGACCAAAGCCTTGTGAGTGGTTTTGGTGGATGGAAACTGAAAGAAGCCCATCGAATATATATATGTGTGTGTGTGTCTCCTCATGTCTGTGTGTCTGTCTCCCATCACTGCTTGATAACTGGTGTTGGTGTTTATGCTCCTATAATCTAGCAGTTCAGCAAAGCAGACCAAAATAAGTGCTGGATTCGATTCATTCGACTAAAACAGAATTTTTCAAGGCCATCACTTAGGGGCCGGTGTCGGTTTTTTGACATCCCTATAATGTAGTGGTTTTGTAAAAGGAGATTTATAAAAAAAAGAAAGAAACACCTCCTGTGTTCATAATGTCTACATACATACACACTCACACAAACATGTATATGGGCATACACACACAAACATATATGTGCATGTACGTACTCATATGTATACACATATCCACACTCCAAACACTATTATGACAACTTACTGATTGTCCTCCAAGTAAATGCATAAACTACGGTTTAAGCAACATATTACCTGCCTCTGGACGCCCTCTTCCCATGACGGTACCCATACAGGTGATCCCCAGGAGTGCCTCCGGATTTAAACATCCCCTGGTTGCTTGGATGCTTCAGATTACCCCTGAAGGATCGAGGCAAACCTACCACTTACCTATATATATATATATATATATATATATATATATATATACACATACATACATGTGTGAGCATGTATTGTACACGCCAGTAATCTAAAAATGTATTCCAACAGACAAGGTAACTCTCATGGAAGTAGGCAACCGAAATATAATGCTTTCAAAAACTAAACCTTTTCCAGGTGTCTTTGGACAAACTTAATCTTCTTGAGACAAAGAGACTCTTAAGGAATGAAGAGACTCTTAAGGAACTGAGAGAGATGAACACGAATTTGAGACTTTTGATTGGCAACACTGATGAACTCACTCGCTCCACACAAGAGGAAAAGAAGAGAAAGAACAATCCCTGCAACAGCTCAATCAACATTTGTCCAAATTATGCACCACTCTTCATTCTTTACCACATAATAATTGCTTAAATGAAAATCCACCTAAAGATGATACACAAGATAGAAGCCCATCCCCCTCCACTATCAACTAAAAACCGCATTATACACATATAGAATGAAAAACTTAAAGCCAGAAAGGTTACTTTCTGGAACATGATCAAAAACAAGCACAAGGCAGAAATTTATGAACACTGGTTAAATTCTGCCTCATAAACTCCAAATTAAACGTATTCCAAACGAACAGGACCAACAAAGACAATTATGGGAGAAACTAACACTTGGAAAACATGAAGACAGAAATAGAACTGCTTAAGCTTAGAGCGCTGAGCAATGAAGAAAAATTGAAGAACATAGATGAGGAAATCTACAACGAATTAAAGAAACATTGAGATGGTCAACGCTTGGAAAGTGTCTTTAAACTGTGGCAAACAACTTGTGAAGCTGAAGAAACAAACTCGCTACAAGGCTGGCAAAGACAAAGCAATTTGTTTATTAACTACGAAACACAGTTCATCGTAGAATAGGCATCGGATAAGCCCTTGCTGAAGGAAGATAAAGCAAAAACATACACAGAAATGAACCCAGGCTTATCGAAAACAAACCAGGGACGGACAAGGGGATACAATTGCACCTCTCTTACATCCCCAAATAACTTAGAAACAACAATCAGGAATTCAGCCGACAACAGAGAATCTGGACGGAATCTTCTTGGCATCCTACAAAGAAATCAAAGGTTCCATGGAAACGTCGAGACGAAGCAAAACTTTTGCGAACCAATCCACCTCCCATCATCTCACAATAAATGGAAGAATTTACCTTCGAGACTTGGTTACTTCGATCAGAGAGGGTGGGTCGATTCTGGATTGTCGAATGCTTTTCATAGACTTCGTTTAAATATATCTTGCTAGACATCAATCCGTCCCTTGTCACACTCAATCAGTAAAGCTAGCTGCGTGTCTTTAGCCGCAGGTATACGTACGAAATGTATGGGTTTTTTTCTCATGTTCCTTTCTTTCTTTTACTTGTTTCATTCATTAGACTGCGGCCATGCTGGAGCAGCGCCTTAAAGTTTTTTTTATATAATATATACTAGTTTCCCTCTTTCACACGATGCTACACACAGCATATATGTTTGTATATATATATATACACCAGCTGCCTTAACTCGTACAAGTCAGTGGATCAGTGGGTATAAGCAGGTGTGTGAAATGGGCTAAAAAGCTTGGTTCATCTGTCACATGGGTCCTCTCGCAACATTTATACTGTCCACTTAGGATACACCGACATAACCTCTGGCCAGAACCTAACGCCCATTTCCCTGAACTCTTGCGGGGTCACCATGTCTGTCCCAAGCGAAAGCCCGAAAGCAAAAGTCATACGCACTAGTTGTCCTTCTGCTCACATGTCTGTCTTACTTGCAAGGCCCCTTGACCGTTCATACGTCATCACTTACCTTATACTTCCAGCCTATCCCACCATCTTTGTCATATATTATGTGTAGTAAGAGGCTTGCTTCCCAACCACATGGTTCTGGGTTCAGTCTCACTGCGTGCCACCTTGAGCAAGTGTCTTCTGCTATAGTCTCAAGCCGACCAAAGCCTTGTGAGTGGTTTTGGTGGATGGAAACTGAAAGAAGCCCATCGAATATATATATGTGTGTGTGTGTCTCCTCATGTCTGTGTGTCTGTCTCCCATCACTGCTTGATAACTGGTGTTGGTGTTTATGCTCCTATAATCTAGCAGTTCAGCAAAGCAGACCAAAATAAGTGCTGGATTCGATTCATTCGACTAAAACAGAATTTTTCAAGGCCATCACTTAGGGGCCGGTGTCGGTTTTTTGACATCCCTATAATGTAGTGGTTTTGTAAAAGGAGATTTATAAAAAAAAGAAAGAAACACCTCCTGTGTTCATAATGTCTACATACATACACACTCACACAAAGATGTATATGGGCATACACACACAAACATATATGTGCATGTACGTACTCATATGTATACACATATCCACACTCCAAACACTATTATGACAACTTACTGATTGTCCTATCTATATACATATATAAATAATGCTATATTTACCTAATATTGAGGTTTCATTCTTTTGTTGTCACTTTATTATTATCATTGTATATATATATATATATATATATATATATATATATATATATATATATATATATAGGATCTTTTTTAAAACGGGGGCCACATTTTTCATTAATGTTTTACGTAGTGTTTTTGGTACCGAAAGACTTTCAAACTTCGTATACTTATCTATTTTATGTTGTAGAACAGAAAAATATTTTTGTATTCGAATTTATTTCATGTAAAAAATTGTCTTATTTCGATAATTTCAGCCAATCACTGACATCCATTCAGCAGATATACATTAAGTGCCGACTACATAAACAAACGATTCTTCGTTTTATTTGCTTTTTTCGTTTTAAATTGGGAAAGCACTTTACTGTGTGGGAAAGCACTTTACGGTGTGGGAAAGCGCACCGTGTGGGAAAGTGCCTCACCGTGTGGGGAAGTGCCTCACCGTGTGGGGAAGTGCCTCACCGTGTGGGGAAGTGCCTCACCGTGTGGGGAAGTGCCTCACCGTGTGGGGAAGTGCCTCACCGTAGGGCGAAGTGCCTCACCGTAGGGCGAAGTGCCTCACCGTCGGGCGAAGTGCCTCACCGTAGGGCGAAGTGCCTCACCGTCGGGCGAAGTGCCTCACCGTCGGGCGAAGTGCCTCACCGTCGGGCGAAGTGCCTCACCGTCGGGCGAAGTGCCTCACCGTCGGGCGAAGTGCCTCACCGTCGGGCGAAGTGCTTCACCGTAGGGCGAAGTGCTTCACCGTAGGGCGAAGTGCTTCACCCTAGGGCGAAGTGCTTCACCGTAGGGCGAAGTGCTTCACCGTAGGGCGAAGTGCTTCACCGTAGGGCGAAGTGCTTCACCGTAGGGCGAAGTGCTTCACCGTAGGGCGAAGTGCTTCACCGTAGGGCGAAGTGCTTCACCGTATGGGCGAAGTGCTTCACCGTATGGGCGAAGTGCTTCACCGTATGGGCGAAGTGCTTCACCGTATGGGAAAGTGCTTCACCGTATGGGAAAGTGCTTCACCGTATGGGAAAGTGCTTCACCGTAGGGGGAAGTGCTTCACCGTAGGGCGAAGTGCTTCACCGTAGGGCGAAGTGCTTCACCGTAGGGCGAAGTGCTTCACCGTAGGGCGAAGTGCTTCACCGTAGGGGAAAGTGCTTCACCGTAGGGCGAAGTGCTTCACCGTATGGGCGAAGTGCTTCACCGTATGGGCGAAGTGCTTCACCGTATGGGCGAAGTGCTTCACCGTATGGGAAAGTGCTTCACCGTAGGGGAAAGTGCTTCACCGTAGGGCAAAGTGTTTCACCGTAGGGCAAAGTGCTTCACCGTAGGGCAAAGTGCTTCACCGTAGGGCAAAGTGCTTCACCGTATGGCAAAGTGCTTCACCGTATGGCAAAGTGCTTCACCGTATGGGAAAGTGCTTCACCGTATGGGAAAGTGCTTCACCGTATGGGAAAGTGCTTCACCGTATGGGAAAGTGCTTCACCGTAGGGCAAAGTGCTTCACCGTATGGGAAAGTGCTTCACCGTATGGGAAAGTGCTTCACCGTAGGGCAAAGTGCTTCACCGTATGGGAAAGTGCTTCACCGTATGGGAAAGTGCTTCACCGTATGGGAAAGTGCTTCACCGTATGGGAAAGTGCTTCACCGTATGGCAAAGTGCTTCACCGTAGGGCAAAGTGCTTCACCGTAGGGCAAAGTGCTTCACCGTAGGGCAAAGTGCTTCACCGTAGGGCAAAGTGCTTCACCGTAGGGCAAAGTGCTTCACCGTAGGGCAAAGTGCTTCACCGTGCGGAAAAGTGCTTCACCGTGCGGAAAAGTGCTTCACCGCGCGGGAAAAGTGCTTCACCGCGCGGGAAAAGTGCTTCACCGCGCGGCAAAGTGCTTCACCGCGCGGCAAAGTGCTTCACCGCGCGGCAAAGTGCTTCACCGCGCGGCAAAGTGCTTCACCGCGCGGCAAAGTGCTTCACCGCGCGGCAAAGTGCTTCACCGCGCGGCAAAGTGCTTCACCGCGCGGCAAAGTGCTTCACCGCGCGGCAAAGTGCTTCACCGCGCGGCAAAGTGCTTCACCGCGCGGCAAAGTGCTTCACCGCAGGGCACAGTGCTTCACCGCAGGGCACAGTGCTTCACCGCATGGGAGAGTGCTTCACCGCAGGGCAGAGTGCTTCACCGCAGGGCAGAGTGCTTCACCGCAGGGCAGAGTGCTTCACCGCAGGGCAGAGTGCTTCACCGCAGGGCAGAGTGCTTCACCGCAGGGCAGAGTGCTTCACCGTAGGGCGAAGTGCTTCACCGTAGGGCGAAGTGCTTCACCGTAGGGCGAAGTGCTTCACCGTATGGGCGAAGTGCTTCACCGTATGGGCGAAGTGCTTCACCGTATGGGCGAAGTGCTTCACCGTATGGGAAAGTGCTTCACCGTATGGGAAAGTGCTTCACCGTATGGGAAAGTGCTTCACCGTAGGGGGAAGTGCTTCACCGTAGGGCGAAGTGCTTCACCGTAGGGCGAAGTGCTTCACCGTAGGGCGAAGTGCTTCACCGTAGGGCGAAGTGCTTCACCGTAGGGGAAAGTGCTTCACCGTAGGGCGAAGTGCTTCACCGTATGGGCGAAGTGCTTCACCGTATGGGCGAAGTGCTTCACCGTATGGGCGAAGTGCTTCACCGTATGGGCGAAGTGCTTCACCGTATGGGAAAGTGCTTCACCGTATGGGAAAGTGCTTCACCGTAGGGGAAAGTGCTTCACCGTAGGGCAAAGTGTTTCACCGTAGGGCAAAGTGCTTCACCGTAGGGCAAAGTGCTTCACCGTAGGGCAAAGTGCTTCACCGTATGGCAAAGTGCTTCACCGTATGGCAAAGTGCTTCACCGTATGGGAAAGTGCTTCACCGTATGGGAAAGTGCTTCACCGTATGGGAAAGTGCTTCACCGTATGGGAAAGTGCTTCACCGTAGGGCAAAGTGCTTCACCGTATGGGAAAGTGCTTCACCGTATGGGAAAGTGCTTCACCGTAGGGCAAAGTGCTTCACCGTATGGGAAAGTGCTTCACCGTATGGGAAAGTGCTTCACCGTATGGGAAAGTGCTTCACCGTATGGGAAAGTGCTTCACCGTATGGCAAAGTGCTTCACCGTAGGGCAAAGTGCTTCACCGTAGGGCAAAGTGCTTCACCGTAGGGCAAAGTGCTTCACCGTAGGGCAAAGTGCTTCACCGTAGGGCAAAGTGCTTCACCGTAGGGCAAAGTGCTTCACCGTAGGGCAAAGTGCTTCACCGTGCGGAAAAGTGCTTCACCGTGCGGAAAAGTGCTTCACCGCGCGGGAAAAGTGCTTCACCGCGCGGGAAAAGTGCTTCACCGCGCGGCAAAGTGCTTCACCGCGCGGCAAAGTGCTTCACCGCGCGGCAAAGTGCTTCACCGCGCGGCAAAGTGCTTCACCGCGCGGCAAAGTGCTTCACCGCGCGGCAAAGTGCTTCACCGCGCGGCAAAGTGCTTCACCGCGCGGCAAAGTGCTTCACCGCGCGGCAAAGTGCTTCACCGCGCGGCAAAGTGCTTCACCGCGCGGCAAAGTGCTTCACCGCGCGGCAAAGTGCTTCACCGCGCGGCAAAGTGCTTCACCGCGCGGCAAAGTGCTTCACCGCGCGGCAAAGTGCTTCACCGCGCGGCAAAGTGCTTCACCGCGCGGCAAAGTGCTTCACCGCGCGGCAAAGTGCTTCACCGCGCGGCAAAGTGCTTCACCGCGCGGCAAAGTGCTTCACCGCGCGGCAAAGTGCTTCACCGCGCGGCAAAGTGCTTCACCGCGCGGCAAAGTGCTTCACCGCGCGGCAAAGTGCTTCACCGCGCGGCAAAGTGCTTCACCGCGCGGCAAAGTGCTTCACCGCGCGGCAAAGTGCTTCACCGCGCGGCAAAGTGCATCACCGCGCGGCAAAGTGCTTCACCGCGCGGCAAAGTGCTTCACCGCGCGGCAAAGTGCTTCACCGCGCGGCAAAGTGCTTCACCGCGCGGCAAAGTGCTTCACCGCGCGGCAAAGTGCTTCACCGCGCGGCAAAGTGCTTCACCGCGCGGCAAAGTGCTTCACCGCGCGGCAAAGTGCTTCACCGCGCGGCAAAGTGCTTCACCGCGCGGCAAAGTGCTTCACCGCGCGGCAAAGTGCTTCACCGCGCGGCAAAGTGCTTCACCGCGCGGCAAAGTGCTTCACCGCGCGGCAAAGTGCTTCACCGCGCGGCAAAGTGCTTCACCGCGCGGCAAAGTGCTTCACCGCGCGGCAAAGTGCTTCACCGCGCGGCAAAGTGCTTCACCGCGCGGCAAAGTGCTTCACCGCGCGGCAAAGTGCTTCACCGCAGGGCACAGTGCTTCACCGCAGGGCACAGTGCTTCACCGCATGGGAGAGTGCTTCACCGCAGGGCACAGCGCTTCACCGCAGGGCACAGCGCTTCACCGCAGGGCAGAGCGCTTCACCGCAGGGCAGAGCGCCTCACCGCAGGGCAGAGCGCCTCACCGCAGGGCAGAGCGCCTCACCGCAGGGCAGAGCGCTTCACCGCAGGGCAGAGCGCTTCACCGCAGGGCAGAGCGCTTCACCGCAGGGCAGAGCGCTTCACCGCAGGGCAGAGCGCTTCACCGCAGGGCAGAGCGCTTCACCGCAGGGCAGAGCGCTTCACCGCAGGGCAGAGCGCTTCACCGCAGGGCAGAGCGCTTCACCGCAGGGCAGAGCGCTTCACCGCAGGGCAGAGCGCTTCACCGCAGGGCAGAGCGCTTCACCGCAGGGCAGAGCGCTTCACCGCAGGGCAGAGCGCTTCACCGCAGGGCAGAGCGCTTCACCGCAGGGCAGAGCGCTTCACCGCAGGGCAGAGCGCTTCACCGCAGGGCAGAGCGCTTCACCGCAGGGCAGAGCGCTTCACCGCAGGGCAGAGCGCTTCACCGCAGGGCAGAGCGCTTCACCGCAGGGCAGAGCGCTTCACCGCAGGGCAGAGCGCTTCACCGCAGGGCAGAGCGCTTCACCGCAGGGCAGAGCGCTTCACCGCAGGGCAGAGCGCTTCACCGCAGGGCAGAGCGCTTCACCGCAGGGCAGAGCGCTTCACCGCAGGGCAGAGCGCTTCACCGCAGGGCAGAGCGCTTCACCGCAGGGCAGAGCGCTTCACCGCAGGGCAGAGCGCTTCACCGCAGGGCAGAGCGCTTCACCGCAGGGCAGAGCGCTTCACCGCAGGGCAGAGCGCTTCACCGCAGGGCAGAGCGCTTCACCGCAGGGCAGAGCGCTTCACCGCAGGGCAGAGCGCTTCACCGCAGGGCAGAGCGCTTCACCGCAGGGCAGAGCGCTTCACCGCAGGGCAGAGCGCTTCACCGCAGGGCAGAGCGCTTCACCGCAGGGCAGAGCGCTTCACCGCAGGGCAGAGCGCTTCACCGCAGGGCAGAGCGCTTCACCGCAGGGCAGAGCGCTTCACCGCAGGGCAGAGCGCTTCACCGCAGGGCAGAGCGCTTCACCGCAGGGCAGAGCGCTTCACCGCAGGGCAGAGCGCTTCACCGCAGGGCAGAGCGCTTCACCGCAGGGCAGAGCGCTTCACCGCAGGGCAGAGCGCTTCACCGCAGGGCAGAGCGCTTCACCGCAGGGCAGAGCGCTTCACCGCAGGGCAGAGCGCTTCACCGCAGGGCAGAGCGCTTCACCGCAGGGCAGAGCGCTTCACCGCAGGGCAGAGCGCTTCACCGCAGGGCAGAGCGCTTCACCGCAGGGCAGAGCGCTTCACCGCAGGGCAGAGCGCTTCACCGCAGGGCAGAGCGCTTCACCGCAGGGCAGAGCGCTTCACCGCAGGGCAGAGCGCTTCACCGCAGGGCAGAGCGCTTCACCGCAGGGCAGAGCGCTTCACCGCAGGGCAGAGCGCTTCACCGCAGGGCAGAGCGCTTCACCGCAGGGCAGAGCGCTTCACCGCAGGGCAGAGCGCTTCACCGCAGGGCAGAGCGCTTCACCGCAGGGCAGAGCGCTTCACCGCAGGGCAGAGCGCTTCACCGCAGGGCAGAGCGCTTCACCGCAGGGCAGAGCGCTTCACCGCAGGGCAGAGCGCTTCACCGCAGGGCAGAGCGCTTCACCGCAGGGCAGAGCGCTTCACCGCAGGGCAGAGCGCTTCACCGCAGGGCAGAGCGCTTCACCGCAGGGCAGAGCGCTTCACCGCAGGGCAGAGCGCTTCACCGCAGGGCAGAGCGCTTCACCGCAGGGCAGAGCGCTTCACCGCAGGGCAGAGCGCTTCACCGCAGGGCAGAGCGCTTCACCGCAGGGCAGAGCGCTTCACCGCAGGGCAGAGCGCTTCACCGCAGGGCAGAGCGCTTCACCGCAGGGCAGAGCGCTTCACCGCAGGGCAGAGCGCTTCACCGCAGGGCAGAGCGCTTCACCGCAGGGCAGAGCGCTTCACCGCAGGGCAGAGCGCTTCACCGCAGGGCAGAGCGCTTCACCGCAGGGCAGAGCGCTTCACCGCAGGGCAGAGCGCTTCACCGCAGGGCAGAGCGCTTCACCGCAGGGCAGAGCGCTTCACCGCAGGGCAGAGCGCTTCACCGCAGGGCAGAGCGCTTCACCGCAGGGCAGAGCGCTTCACCGCAGGGCAGAGCGCTTCACCGCAGGGCAGAGCGCTTCACCGCAGGGCAGAGCGCTTCACCGCAGGGCAGAGCGCTTCACCGCAGGGCAGAGCGCTTCACCGCAGGGCAGAGCGCTTCACCGCAGGGCAGAGCGCTTCACCGCAGGGCAGAGCGCTTCACCGCAGGGCAGAGCGCTTCACCGCAGGGCAGAGCGCTTCACCGCAGGGCAGAGCGCTTCACCGCAGGGCAGAGCGCTTCACCGCAGGGCAGAGCGCTTCACCGCAGGGCAGAGCGCTTCACCGCAGGGCAGAGCGCTTCACCGCAGGGCAGAGCGCTTCACCGCAGGGCAGAGCTGCTTCACCGCAGGGCAGAGTGCTTCACCGCAGGGCAGAGTGCTTCACCGCAGGGCAGAGTGCTTCACCGCAGGGCAGAGTGCTTCACCGCAGGGCAGAGTGCTTCACCGCAGGGCAGAGTGCTTCACCGCAGGGCAGAGTGCTTCACCGCAGGGCAGAGTGCTTCACCGCAGGGCAGAGTGCTTCACCGCAGGGCAGAGTGCTTCACCGCAGGGCAGAGTGCTTCACCGCAGGGCAGAGTGCTTCACCGCAGGGCAGAGTGCTTCACCGCAGGGCAGAGTGCTTCACCGCAGGGCAGAGTGCTTCACCGCAGGGCAGAGTGCTTCACCGCAGGGCAGAGTGCTTCACCGCAGGGCAGAGTGCTTCACCGCAGGGCAGAGTGCTTCACCGCAGGGCAGAGTGCTTCACCGCAGGGCAGAGTGCTTCACCGCAGGGCAGAGTGCTTCACCGCAGGGCAGAGTGCTTCACCGCAGGGCAGAGTGCTTCACCGCAGGGCAGAGTGCTTCACCGCAGGGCAGAGTGCTTCACCGCAGGGCAGAGTGCTTCACCGCAGGGCAGAGTGCTTCACCGCAGGGCAGAGTGCTTCACCGCAGGCAGAGTGCTTCACCGCAGGGCAGAGTGCTTCACCGGAGTCCGCAGGGCAGAGTGCTTCACCGCAGGGCAGAGTGCTTCACCGCATGGCAGAGTGCTTCACCGCAGGGCAGAGTGCTTCACCGCATGGCAGAGTGCTTCACCGCATGGCAGAGTGCTTCACCGCATGGCAGAGTGCTTCACCGCATGGCAGAGTGCTTCACCGCATGGCAGAGTGCTTCACCGCATGGCAGAGTGCTTCACCGCATGGCAGAGTGCTTCACCGCATGGCAGAGTGCTTCACCGCATGGCAGAGTGCTTCACCGCATGGCAGAGTGCTTCACCGCATGGCAGAGTGCTTCACCGCATGGCAGAGTGCTTCACCGCATGGCAGAGTGCTTCACCGCATGGCAGAGTGCTTCACCGCATGGCAGAGTGCTTCACCGCATGGCAGAGTGCTTCACCGCATGGCAGAGTGCTTCACCGCATGGCAGAGTGCTTCACCGCATGGCAGAGTGCTTCACCGCATGGCAGAGTGCTTCACCGCATGGCAGAGTGCTTCACCGCATGGCAGAGTGCTTCACCGCATGGCAGAGTGCTTCACCGCATGGCAGAGTGCTTCACCGCATGGCAGAGTGCTTCACCGCATGGCAGAGTGCTTCACCGCATGGCAGAGTGCTTCACCGCATGGCAGAGTGCTTCACCGCATGGCAGAGTGCTTCACCGCATGGCAGAGTGCTTCACCGCATGGCAGAGTGCTTCACCGCATGGCAGAGTGCTTCACCGCATGGGAAAGTGCTTCACCGTATGGCAAAGTGCTTCACCGCATGGCAAAGTGCTTCACCGCATGGGCAAAGTGCTTCACCGCATGGGCAAAGTGCTTCACCGCATGGCAAGTGCTTCACCGCATGGGAAAGTGCTTCACCGCATGGGAAAGTGCTTCACCGCATGGCAAAGTGCTTCACCGCATGGCAAAGTGCTTCACCGCATGGGCAAAGTGCTTCACCGTATGGGCAAAGTGCTTCACCGTATGGGCAAAGTGCTTCACCGTATGGGCAAAGTGCTTCACCGTATGGGAAAGTGCTTCACCGTATGGGCAAAGTGCTTCACCGTATGGGAAAGTGCTTCACCGCTATGGGCAAAGTGCTTCACCGTATGGGAAAGTGCTTCACCGTATGGGAAAGTGCTTCACCGTATGGGAAAGTGCTTCACCGTATGGGAAAGTGCTTCACCGTATGGGAAAGTGCTTCACCGTATGGGAAAGTGCTTCACCGTAGGGCAAAGTGCTTCACCGTATGGGAAAGTGCTTCACCGTATGGGAAAGTGCTTCACCGTATGGGAAAGTGCTTCACCGTATGGGAAAGTGCTTCACCGTATGGGAAAGTGCTTCACCGTATGGGAAAGTGCTTCACCGTAGGGCAAAGTGCTTCACCGTATGGGAAAGTGCTTCACCGCTATGGGAAAGTGCTTCCACCGTATGGGAAAGTGCTTCACCGTATGGGAAAGTGCTTCACCGTATGGGAAAGTGCTTCACCGTATGGGAAAGTGCTTCACCGTAGGGCAAAGTGCTTCACCGTATGGGAAAGTGCTTCACCGTATGGGAAAGTGCTTCACCGTATGGGAAAGTGCTTCACCGTATGGGAAAGTGCTTCACCGTATGGGAAAGTGCTTCACCGTATGGGAAAGTGCTTCACCGTATGGGAAAGTGCTTCACCGTATGGGAAAGTGCTTCACCGTAGGGCAAAGTGCTTCACCGTATGGGAAAGTGCTTCACCGTATGGGAAAGTGCTTCACCGTATGGGAAAGTGCTTCACCGTAGGGCAAAGTGCTTCACCGTATGGGAAAGTGCTTCACCGTATGGGAAAGTGCTTCACCGTATGGGAAAGTGCTTCACCGTATGGGAAAGTGCTTCACCGTATGGGAAAGTGCTTCACCGTAGGGCAAAGTGCTTCACCGTATGGGAAAGTGCTTCACCGTATGGGAAAGTGCTTCACCGTATGGGAAAGTGCTTCACCGTATGGGAAAGTGCTTCACCGTATGGGAAAGTGCTTCACCGTATGGGAAAGTGCTTCACCGTATGGGAAAGTGCTTCACCGTATGGGAAAGTGCTTCACCGTAGGGCAAAGTGCTTCACCGTATGGGAAAGTGCTTCACCGTATGGGAAAGTGCTTCACCGTATGGGCAAAGTGCTTCACCGTATGGGAAAGTGCTTCACCGTATGGGAAAGTGCTTCACCGTATGGGAAAGTGCTTCACCGTATGGGAAAGTGCTTCACCGTATGGGAAAGTGCTTCACCGTATGGGAAAGTGCTTCACCGTATGGGAAAGTGCTTCACCGTATGGGCAAAGTGCTTCACCGTATGGGAAAGTGCTTCACCGTATGGGAAAGTGCTTCACCGTATGGGAAAGTGCTTCACCGTATGGGAAAGTGCTTCACCGTATGGGAAAGTGCTTCACCGTATGGGAAAGTGCTTCACCGTAGGGCAAAGTGCTTCACCGTATGGGAAAGTGCTTCACCGTATGGGAAAGTGCTTCACCGTATGGGAAAGTGCTTCACCGTATGGGAAAGTGCTTCACCGTATGGGAAAGTGCTTCACCGTATGGGAAAGTGCTTCACCGTATGGGAAAGTGCTTCACCGTATGGGAAAGTGCTTCACCGTATGGGAAAGTGCTTCACCGTATGGGAAAGTGCTTCACCGTATGGGAAAGTGCTTCACCGTATGGGAAAGTGCTTCACCGTATGGGAAAGTGCTTCACCGTATGGGAAAGTGCTTCACCGTATGGCAAAGTGCTTCACCGTATGGGAAAGTGCTTCACCGTATGGGAAAGTGCTTCACCGTATGGGAAAGTGCTTCACCGTATGGGAAAGTGCTTCACCGTATGGGAAAGTGCTTCACCGTATGGGAAAGTGCTTCACCGTATGGGAAAGTGCTTCACCGTATGGGAAAGTGCTTCACCGTATGGGAAAGTGCTTCACCGTATGGGAAAGTGCTTCACCGTATGGGAAAGTGCTTCACCGTAGGGCAAAGTGCTTCACCGTATGGGAAAGTGCTTCACCGTATGGGAAAGTGCTTCACCGTATGGGAAAGTGCTTCACCGTATGGGAAAGTGCTTCACCGTATGGGAAAGTGCTTCACCGTATGGGAAAGTGCTTCACCGTAGGGCAAAGTGCTTCACCGTATGGGAAAGTGCTTCACCGTATGGGAAAGTGCTTCACCGTATGGGAAAGTGCTTCACCGTATGGGAAAGTGCTTCACCGTATGGGAAAGTGCTTCACCGTATGGGAAAGTGCTTCACCGTATGGGAAAGTGCTTCACCGTATGGGAAAGTGCTTCACCGTAGGGCAAAGTGCTTCACCGTATGGGAAAGTGCTTCACCGTATGGGAAAGTGCTTCACCGTATGGGAAAGTGCTTCACCGTATGGGAAAGTGCTTCACCGTATGGGAAAGTGCTTCACCGTATGGGAAAGTGCTTCACCGTAGGGCAAAGTGCTTCACCGTATGGGAAAGTGCTTCACCGTATGGGAAAGTGCTTCACCGTATGGGAAAGTGCTTCACCGTAGGGAAAGTGCTTCACCGTAGGGAAAGTGCTTCACCGTATGGGAAAGTGCTTCACCGTATGGGAAAGTGCTTCACCGTATGGGAAAGTGCTTCACCGTATGGGAAAGTGCTTCACCGTATGGGAAAGTGCTTCACCGTAGGGCAAAGTGCTTCACCGTATGGGAAAGTGCTTCACCGTATGGGAAAGTGCTTCACCGTATGGGAAAGTGCTTCACCGTATGGGAAAGTGCTTCACCGTATGGGAAAGTGCTTCACCGTATGGGAAAGTGCTTCACCGTAGGGCAAAGTGCTTCACCGTATGGGAAAGTGC